>NW_025765257.1:0-217676 GCF_003918875.1 Haliotis rubra
GAGATTTGTCGATTGCCAGTAGTCAGTTCTCGAATTCCCGAAGTCTTATCATCAGCGCAATTAACCGCAGCTCATTGATTAGTCAGCCGATTCATTATCGTTGATTCGTTTGTTCGCAAGTCGTAGATGAAATTTGTTATCATCACGCCGAACCGACCTCGAAGCGAACGTTATTCGTCGCGGTAGCAGCAGCCGTGAAGATTTCCACGATGACTCATGACGCGTACCGTCTCGAATAAACGACTTCCGTAACATTAAGCATACCACACCACGTTCGCCGTCCGCGTATTCGAGTGGCGGATCATTATTGTTATCTGACCGATCTACCAATCGAGTCGTTGAGTCCAATAAAGCGTCGTTGAGAAATCCATGCCGATATTGACGATACGTACGAGCAATGGAGATTCTCAACCGAATTCAGAGAAGATCTCCAAACCAGTTCGAAGACAAACCAATGGTAAGACGCAGATTCATCGATGACGGACGACATCTGGGCTTATATGCCAGTTTGTTGTTCATTCTAAAACAATAATGATTTGCCGCACTCATTTGCGACGTCAATAACCGATCTTCCGTCAACATGTCACAATGTCATCGCTTCGACAACGGCATTGCCATCGTTAGAACCGTTAAAGCCAGCAGCCAATTGAGCGTCAACGTATTGACGCGCATCTCGACGAAGAAGAATCACGACGACGTAACGCGAAAACCGCCTGGTAATTAACGTATCATTCCGTTCCAGATTGAGCGGTTTTGCCAACGTTTAGAGTCGAAAGTCCCATAGACGTATCATCAGAAAGAACTATATCCATCATCTTTCGCCCGAATATTTAGCGAAGTTTCGACCAAATTATTGGTCTGTTCAAAGACCGCAACATAAGAAACATAAAGTGCGTTGCAGTTGCGTCGCCAGCCGGTTAATCGTTCATGCCTAATAGATCTGGTAGCAGCGGCAAAGTCCTCATCGGTATACGGTCGGGTGGACGATGCGCAATCGCTACGTCTTAACCGGCGTTTCGAGAACAGTTTGAGTTAAAGTCGAAACAGCCACGTCATGCTTCGGCATACAGTGGAGTACATTGCTAACGACACCTGCATCAAAATGGTTATCAGTTCACCAGATCATTTTGTGAAAGGTTTCGTCTTCAACATTTTCCGCCGCTTTCATTTGGTTAACGTTGTTTATTGTACAAATAAACACTAACCTTCTTCGACAATGGATTTCAACAGTCATCTAGTGCCTCAGATCTCCTCCGATACTCGCTTATTGCAGTTCTTCGATTCAGATATATGGTTCAACAGTCACCCTTTTCGAATGTTCTCGGTTTTAATTCAAACATTTTAATATATTACGGCCAGCGGTCTCGATTAACAGTAAAAATCTGATTCCTTTGTCGCGCTAGCTTTCAAACAACAAAGACTTTATCTGTAAACATTTATTCGGCATGGGAAGCATCAAATAATGCAGCCTATCATCATATTGACTAAACAATGTCAAACCGCGTTAATTTCACATCTGAAGCCTATTCATAAAATAATACGAGCGTAACACTTTAAAATCGAATATTTGTTTGATGATACGGTCGATAGAATCGGTAACAAGTTTTCATACAGTTCAATACAACGCTTTCAACAATCTATGAAAGAAATTCGTTTCGTGCCCAATACGCAAGTTGTAGTAAATGCGCGAGCGAACAGTCCCAGCCTGACGTTCGTTAAGGACCTTTCTTAGCGTCACCCCCGGTTAACATTAGTGATACGACTATTTACGGTCGCGATTCATCGAAGTTAACGGGGTTATCGCCTGCTCCAATATTGGTCGATTATTCCAGCAGATGACAGAACGATCAGGCTTTTTCTCCGGCGAAAGGTATATTATTCGCCGATATCAACAGGACGAACTTTGTTTATCGTTCAATTTCCACGATGACATTGAATAGCAAATTTCGTGAACTCCGGTAATATTGCTATTGTGCAATTTATATGATAAGATCACCGCCGCAGCAACAGAACACGGGTTATTATCAGTAAGAAGTCGCAGATAACGAGTTAAACAATTGGCCTATTCGTTATACGTTTTGCGAAAGGTAAGAGAGCCGGTTCCGTTCACCGAAGATTTAAATTATAAATAAAATTAGTCAAACGTTAGCAATATCATTCAAACATTTTGCCGAATCATTTTATTGAAATTCTCGCAGCATTCAGCCAGGATCCTTTTTTCGTTGTCTTTCATTTCCGCAATGGAATATATCGTTAACACGACAATTTGACGTAAATTTGATCATTCAATAAGCTGGGAAGATTACTTAATATTGTGGAAGAAACATATGTATATGCCCGGCGTCAGGAGTGTCGGTCTGGCTTCGCGATGGCATGCTCATTGATTTATCAATCACTTCCTGAAAGGATATCATTAAAACATAATCACAAAGAGCCATTATCATTGAGGCAGCGATATCAGCCATATTACCAGCCTCTGTTCTCTATAATAAAGTTACATCTATCTTTATCTGGTGTTACCATTCACAGAACATTTGATTGCGTCAGTCATCGCGTTTGTCACATCAACAGACATGTACCTAATCTAATGCTAAATGCACAATTCCATGATCAGGTAGCAGCCAGTGATCGCAAAGCGTATTATCGACAATCACCAAGATGAACAGGGCAGCCAATACGAGCTTCCAAATGAGGTGATCAATATTTCGAGCCTTCAGATCAGCATTTTCTTCAAAGTGATGTCAATCCCGAAACGTTCATCCGTGAAAATGAAACAGATCCCTCATCGGTCACGATAAGCCTCGGTCAGTGATGCGCCAGTTACGTTTTCCTTCCGCAGTATCAACAGAGCTCTGAAAATGCAATCATTACGTGTACCATTTCACTGAATACATCAATGCTTCGTTAGGCTCCAAGCCTCATTGTTGGCGTCAAGCGTTTCACCGACAGTTTTATTTGAACCAATACGCACATATACGACCTTAGCTCAATATATAAGTGCGTACGCATGTTCTCATATTCAGCCGGTTAGCCTAATGCAAGAGCTGATCATGGAAGAAAAGAATATATAGAATATACAGAATAAGTTACGCATTGAAAGTTTAAATCGACCGGAAATTTGGCCTTTCCCTCTCGAAGCAATTACCTTCGCATTTCCTTTCGACCATCACACCCGCATCTCTTCAATGGTAGCAGCCATACGTTCCGTTTTCGAACATAAACATATTAATCAGTATGTTCATCGCGCCTGCAGAAAGTTGATCACGTTCAACGTTTGCGGCTGATCGATGCCAGACGTGTTTGGCGACCGTATGACAAAAAGCGATGACTACCACAACGGTCAACTCGTTTCGAACGAAGATTCACGTCGGCAGTACTGTTCCTCTCACGGCGATCGATAACGACATGCCTGGTATATGTAGAGTAGTCGGTTCAGCATGTGCAAAGCTCTACGTATAGATAAGGGTAACCGTAGATTCGAAGTATCGCGACATGGTTGATGCTTCCAGCAAACAAAAACCACCAATATTTTATCCTCACGGAGACTATCGGTATTCGCTGAAGAGTCACCTTCGATCGTCACCATTTTGCCGATAGCCCGTGAATACAGTAAAATACAAACCGAATAAGAGCGTACAGCCTGGAAGTTTGGCTCCTTATTCCGCCAGAATGTTCGATGATAAGACCGGGTATACCGACGTTCGCCAATAAAGCGACAACTTCAGTAGCGTACAATTAAGAACATAAATGCATCCGGCAACCAATACGTACATTTATCGGTAATTTACATCGTTCAATTTCGCCGTGAATACAAAACAAAAACAAATGACTTCACTTACTGAAGAATTACAAGTCAAAGTGTTATCAAATTTCTTTGGTCTTTGAAAGCGCAGGATTATGGAAGTTGTCAGCGCCGACGTCGAATCGAATGAGGTTATAGTTCTTCCACCACCAATATGTTACATGCTGGCATTAAATGCCTATATTCAGCATGGCCTCGAATGCCAGCCAACGATCGACGCAAATACGATTTCAGCCCACGTCACATACCTGCGTGTTTCGAAGTTTTCGTCACCACACGTCTCTTGCCTTTGATGCTCGCGCAGTTCGCCATTTTCACCGTACTCCAAGAGATCGGTCCTCATACCACAATGGGGATGCCGTCTGCCGGTTTCACAGTTCGTGCCGATTCCGTACCGTGCCAAGATGAATATTGACAAGCACGGCTTCAGACGCCGTATCGATCACCGAAGTCGTCACCACTTCAGCCGAAGTATGTTTAGCTCAACACCGTGTCGTAATAACATGTCGCCCGCCATCATGTTATAAGCGTTTTGATTCATCTTCGCCTACTTCAATGTCACTGGAATGACTGCGTTTGCCGCAGCAGATATTGGTGAACAAAACACGTAAAACTTCAGCTGCATCTAACGACCTTTAGCAATTATCGACATTGTTCAATATTAAAACCTTCCGGTAATGCCGATTTAAGCGATTTGAGCAAAGCACTGGCGAAATATTTTGCGACGGTCTTCGACGCGTGGTTCGGTCGCTGCACGCGAGCGAAGCTAAGCATTGAATTGGTCGATGCAGACATGGACATAGCCAGTCGATTATCGGCCCGCACCAGCTACTTTCCAAAGACATAATAGAAAATTCAATCGTGATAATAGTTCATTGTTACAAGACATTCAATCATCGGTCAACGGACATCAATAGCGTATGGTTCGCATTATGACCAGCACTTCAACCCATTGAACACCGAACGATTTGCTGAATCGATATTTCAGGAAAACCAATTGAGTCCAGGGCCTGGCGGTAATCAGTCATGGTTGATAACGTCAGCGATAGATCCACGAACCAACGACGAAGTATACCGTCAATTCATCCATCATCTATATTAACGAGAATCAGAGAAGTCATTGTTGCCGACCAATTCAGTGAAATCCTTTAATCGGCGTCTTCGTTATCAGATCATGATATCACGTCCGTTCGACGAACGACAGACACGTGATGGCGTCAAGTTTTGATAACGAAGAACTTATATCGTTCAAACCAACGTTATCGACCACCATGTTTTCCAGATAGGCGATGACCTTGATCGTTGCGTATAACCCATCATCTCGTCATTCCATCTCCATACATAATACATACGTTATTGCTGGTTATTGTTGTTGATATATATCACCTCATCTTCCTTCATACCGATACCGTTATCACGACATCATTCACTTTACAACAAACAAATAATATTAACGCG
Organism: Haliotis rubra; assembly: GCF_003918875.1. Lineage (NCBI taxonomy): Eukaryota > Metazoa > Mollusca > Gastropoda > Lepetellida > Haliotidae > Haliotis > Haliotis rubra. Next base: position 5,261 of record NW_025765257.1, read on the forward strand.
GCAAGAAATAACGAGCTTCAAATCATCGTATTCTTCTTCGTCATTGATATCGCGTTATCGAAAATATCAGCAAACGACGCAACACGCTCATCGCATTTATAGCGCATATAGGTAATACAAAGTCAAGGAACGAAGACGACTTTATCGGCGAGATTAGCGCAGAAGTGACGCGGGATTTTACCGTTTACGCAAATTAGTGCGATGATACAGTTGCGCGACTTCACCAATTATAACGATATCCGCACAAAATAACTTCATCGAAACTATCAGACGGAAGCTGAACACGGAAAGTCCTCAATCATCTATCATACAGCGAACAGTAAAGAGGTCGTCAAAAGCAAAACCAGACGGTGTTAAAGACGAAGCCGCGATCGAGATCAGCCGAGACAAGATTTCTTAGGAATATGGGGAGTAAACGGCATCATACAATTCCACAAATAAAAGCCATTCCGTCGAACTCGGTAACACGCAGACTTCAGAATATCTTTACGCGACACGACAAGTTTTTTCATGGGTATCATCAATCAATAAACATTATGAAAGAAAGACGTAAGACGTCAATCATCGACGAGCATATCAACACGACGAAAAATTATTGCGGTATAGAATATCGCATTACGGGTGACGATCTGGCCGATTCCATACCGGTTGAGAAGACGACCGTCATCTATAAATATTCGTAATTTTCCAGTCTGTTTATAAAATCGATGACTTTCAGAATTATCATCCCGACCGAACGCTCAGTTGTAAATGACGTTACGACGTTGGCGTAACCGGGTGTAAATTTGGCGATTTAATAAACTGTCATAAAAGCGATTTCCGACAGTACTTTATCATATAAGCGTCCATCTGGTACAGTAAATAGCGGTGAATTGATGTCAGACAAGACCGCTTCATTCCAACGACATGCCATATTGTAACAACAATAAACACCGGCGTCATCGTATCGTCAATAACCGTTCATTTCACGATGTAAAACAGCCAGACCGACTTCGAACGATCAATCAACATGTAGATGCGCAAAGTTCAGTTGCTGTTATATCGCGACTCAGCGACTATTCGACATTCGTTTCGCACCAGATTAATCACCGTCGATAACGGAGAACGATACGATGAAAGCGTGAGTCCGGCAGTTCAATATCTCCACGGTCATAATATTCCCCATAGCATCTCCCACGAAATATCGTCCATAAGATGCCGAAGTTGGTACCATATAAATTCCAAACAACCGTCCTGCCGAACTGACGTAAGACGCGGAAATCAAGACCACGATTCCGTCCAGTTTATAAATAGTAGTCATCGAAAGGAATATTAAATGAAAGTCAAAAGTACGCGAATCGAACTGTTCCAGCGTCGAACCATCACGTCGTTCGAAACCACCAGTCTTTCGAGCGACGACGTAGCATCGAACGTCAGCCGGTCATCGTGTCATCGGTCAGCATCAACAAAATCCCTTCAACGCATTCATTAGTCAGCGACAGTTTATGGATAGCATTTCCGCCAAACATCATGGTAACCGAAGGAATGCCAACAGCAAACAGCAACATTCACTTTGTCAGCCACCGATCAATATCGTCAAAGAAACACGCGCCATGCAAAGCCTGTTATCAATATCGCGGGTCCGAATAACTCCGATATATTTAATTGGTCACCGTTAACAGGGCTGACAAAAGGATAATTTCGTTTATGAGAAATGAGCACTTCACAAAAACAAAACATCATTCGACGACGATAGACGCATATCAATGGCGATCAAAACAAATATCGGTTTCTGACGTGAATTATCATTCAACATCACCTTACTCAGAGTTCATGGTCACCGTTAAAAGCAATGTGACCATCATCAACCGGATATTTTCGAATTTTCCATCTGGCTTTTATCTTCATTTTCATCGCGCGCATCTAAGCATTCAAACGCCGTCTTCCGTGGGTTTCCTCACGAAGTATTTTGCCATCAATCACAGCTCACTGCATTGATCCAGGAAAACGTTCTTCATCATCCGATTTCCGGACCGCCTGACGTCGTCGGATACCGGACCTGGAAATGGGGACCAAATCAGCCCAAACGCACATATTCGTTCAAATTACCGCTATTAAAACAGTTGATGGATTGATGATTGATGAGCATGTATAGTAGCTCAGCAGTGTTTCCAGGCGTGCGATAATGCGCACTGCCGAACAAGAAAGTTACGCCATTACCGTGCGCCGCATACACCCATGACGATCGGTTTCGGCACCACACCTTCACCGTCGCCTTATCGCTTTGCCTTCAACGAACCTTCGCCTGAAAGATATTAAATGTTTTCTTATCACCGTTTATCATGGCGTCGCCTACTGGTTGTTCCCTGGATGTTTCCCACCAATCAGGGATAATTCCGTACCAAACCGACGAGGTATAACGCGTTATGAAGTGCCCGCCAGATTAAACAATAAAGGTACGCATTGAATACCGTTCGCCATCGTCTGAATGTCACGATTTAGGAAAATGTTCCGGTTTGTTTAATCATGCCTGATGCCCATACGCCATGATCTTGCCTGCGTTTAACAACAGCGTTTAATGAAGCAAACTTACCGAAGGTTTGAAATTACATACGCTTTATTCTTGCTATCCGGCCGAAGCGGAGTCGTCGCGCGGTGAAGATTTCGTACCGATAGCCCGTTCTTAGTGCCCAGCGTTTAACTCATTATGCAGTTATTTATCCGCGCGCTCAGCAACGGAATAAACGCTGTCGCGCCGAACGTTCGCATATGGACGATCTCATCAATAATAGTGCGATGCAAGCATATGCGCACGCGCACGCATTAATCGCGTGCGTCGCATGTAGAGCATGCAGAACTGGATAAGCGTCGCGTATGGAGCATAGAAGATTTTGGTAGTAGTGGTTGTTGATATGCGTGGCAGGGCAAGGGCGAGCGCTTAGCGTATGGTGGTGTCTTCGTTGTCGCGTACAGACAAGGTCGGCAAACTTCTCAGTAATATCTTCTCGAGGCGGCAATATCATAGAATGTCAGGCGATGTCTGGCTCCTTCGTTGTGCTCAGGATCGAAGCAGACACCGTTATACCATATCTCACAGATGCCAGACTTCCTGGAATGAGTCGGTGAAAGCCAAATTGTAGCGTTGGGGATGGAATATTCTTAGCACTTTCAAGCATTCATACAATATTTCGGTTTTATCAGGTTAACCGCGACGATTAACGATACGGTCAGACAGGTTTGATCATACAATACCCATGGTAACACATCGCTCATGATTGAAAGCACTGCGCTTTGCCGATAAATCATCCGCTACGCCCACAACAATGGCCGTCAACCTCCCACCTTTAACCCGGAAAATGCAAGTGCGCGTAAGCCAGGCATATGTACGGACAAACCAATATCGGCAATGGCAGAAGGCAGCATATCATTAGTCGTATTTCAATAGTGCTTCCGTAAATTAAACACATAATCACAGTGTAGTATCTATCAAGAAACATTCAGCGACCACGCGAACATGATGCCACAAACACTTCAACACATGTTCATTTAGATCATGAGCCATGAGCCGATAACCTATTGTCGTGACGTTATGCATTTCGCCGTGACGATACCACCATCTCTCGCCGCAGCGATCGACAACATGCGTGACAGTAACCCGAATGAACAAAGATGAAAAGGTTGTGACCGTTCGACCCGGTAGACAGAACATGCTTCATGACACCATTTCGGTTATGATGATCATCACAGGCGAACCGGAATCAATAACAATATTTTGATTCTAGCCCCATCAAAGCTTGAAATCATCAGCGTATAGTCATTCAGGCAACCGTTCTGCAAATATTCACACTGTGCCATTACTACATTGACGCTCCGGATGTGTAGCTGTGTTCAGGCGTTGTAATTCAAAGCGAAAGATTTTTCCATGAAAGCTCAATAACGATAAACCTTCCGGTGAAAAATCGCTTAGTCGCCACCGTATCGACGCCAAAACGCAACCAGCCTCGATGACAGCACGATATTAACAGCCAATTTTGTTTATATCTCTACACCACCCGCATGTTGTCAATTCAGTTAGCGGAGAAATCAATCTTCGATATTTATCAACATATAGCGAGGGTTTCGCGACGGAAGCATAAAATCAAAGTTTCAACCGAATTCCATCATCACCGAAACGCCATCACACGACCATTGGGCAACCAGTGGCGAGCATAGATAACAGTCTATCTTCAAAGACCAGTCGATTAAAATAAAAAGTTAGTGTTGTGAAGCCAGAATGTTGTATGTTACGAGCCGGCAGATCAGAAAGCAAAACAGCAGCCAAGCCAATCAGCCAGAGTACCGATGTTATCATCAGTACTACGGTCTTTAATCAGCAGCTTCTGAGAAATTGTTTGATCAAAGCCATAACAGCCTCCATATGAGCATTCACTCGCATCAAAATGAGCATCACGATTAACTTGCGCTTGAGAAAGGCTCTTCTTCTTCATCAACGTTAAGCCTTTACAACGAATCGGTCCTTCCGACAACGGATTTTACACTGAATCATCTGGCTTCCTCACCATTGCAGTTCTTTCATATGGTGTCATTAACAGTTCTTCGAATGTAAATTTCGAATCAAACATTAATCATTACTTTTCGGCGTTTTGCCTGGCTTCAGTCATATCTCGATCGGGTCGGCGTAAAACGATTCCGTTTCATCGCGTTTCATTTTCAACAAGAACGCCCGGTCCAAAATAGACTTCGATCTGAAGTCTTCATAGCCCGCACATTTATTCGGGTAGAAAGATCGTAAATAACGCCTTATCGTTTATCATTGCTCTGATTTCGTTTTCAGATATCGTCAAAACCGTAACACACTTCATTCAGCCTGACCATGTGTCGATGAGCGTAACACAGACAAGTTCGTTATTGCTTCAAAACGTGACATTTGTTATTTGATGATGTATAACATGTATAAATGGGGTTTTCATACAAATAGATACCAATGCTTAACAATCTATTGAAACAGTTAGTGCGTTGCGTCCACACATTGAGCGGGTTGGGGCAGGTCATAAGACGGCGAAACAAACCCAGTTCGATGCCCATGGTCGTTACATGATCTTTCGTCACCGTTAAATAATGAAGAAGTTAGCGGCTGATGACGGTTTATGGCATAGCGAATTCCATCATTGGCCGATTATTCAGCGCTTTCACGTTTCTTCCCGAGAAAGGCAGTGGGTTGATCAATCAACACGAAACAGATGCAGCGTCGTTGCGAATTTAACGACATCCTCAAAATGCATATCAGTATTGCATATTGAGCCGCGCCGATAAAGCCCGCAGTTCACACCAGTTGTCCGATCAGGAGCTGCGGTATCCAGCGCCTGACTTCAGTGTTGGCGATCGAATCAAATTGCAAAGTTGAATCTGCGCCTTTATCTGAAGAGCTTCGACCACTTTTAAGATTGCGTATTGGGTGGAAGATCGCTGCGAAGTCCGTCGCGACCGAAGACAACACAAATTGTGTAAAATACCCCTGAAGACAGAGAGTTACAGAGGTTCACCGGAAGACGAACCAACAAGAACAGTCACATAGCAATAAAACATCAAGATTACGGTACGACCATTTATGTGCGTACAGAATTCGTGATCCTTTTTCGAAAGTGCCAATTCCTTCGTTATCATTAATTTGCCATTCGCCACTAATATTGTAAACAAGCAATATTTTGAAAGGGATTCCGGCGCGCACGTGGCGCGCAGGAACGAACAAGTGTTGGTTGGGCATGCCATTGACATCACGCTGAAGATGAATATTAAAACATATCGTTATCAATATCATCATTTTCAGCATCGAGACATTACATTGAAGCAACGGTACCACGGACGCATTATTACAGTTTGCCTGTAGCCGAATATTGGTCGACGACGGCAGACGCCGCTTTACCAAACACAGCGAACAATATTTCCGATTTTGCGGTTCAACACGTTTGTCATTGGTCAGGAACATGACGACGAGCGCCAACGCCATTTATGATCAGTGAAAGAAAGAATCAGATCACGTCAAGAATAAGAATACTACATGAAATTCAGCGAATAAAGCGCCAATATCCAGTCGATGAAAGTCGGTTCAGCTGTTAGATTTCAGACCGCATTTTCTCCTTCAAGCGATTCGAAATTCATAAGTTCATTCGCATAGATCCCCCGACGTTCCTGAATAAGTGCTTTCGCCAGGGTCAACAATGTCTTCTTCAGCGACGAAAGCCTGAAAATGTAATCATTACGCGTAATTCATTTCATCATATCAATAACGTTTGCTATTTCGCCCAGTGCCTTTATTGTTGGCGTCACTGATACACCCGTACATTATGCAGCTATGATCTTAGCTCAGCTAATTGCGATTGCAAAACGCTCCGAGTCTAGTATGATACGTCATCATAAAGCTCATGGGATCAGTTACACTCACGCAGATGATCATGGAAGAAAAGAATAGCAGACCGATTTTCCATCAAAGCGGAATATGGTTCCGACGTCGACTACGATCAAATATGAATCGTCTAAATGCACATTAGCGCAAGAACATTATTTACCTTTACCAGTCAGAAATCAGTTTGTTTTCATGATATTTTACGCCGATGCCAGTGGGATTAAACGTCAATGCCGACGTATCTCGCATTCATTGAAGTCACCCCGAACTTCCGCTCGACGTTCAGCCGAAAGAAGCCGACGCCTGACAAAACAAAGTAAGTCATTTGTTCATTGCTTTAGCCGTTTGTCATTGAAATGACGTAATTGCGCTACGACAGACAGCCGGTGAACGCTATTTCGTACCGTTACGCCGCAGAAGTGAAAGGAAAGTATCGCTCGCGCAGGCGGGCTTAAACGCCACAGTTGCCGTATCGCCTTTAACAAACAAAATATTGGCCATACAGCTACGATAGTGCCCATTGTCTCGTCAGCAAAGCCAGCCATGGCTGACAGCGGGCCGAAGTTCTTCCATCTGCTTCCAACCGAAGAACAGAAGAACTCTTCATAGCATCATCATTAACAATTAAAGCAATGTCAATAATCATCGTACTTATTACCGAAGCAAAGACGAGAATAGCGTCCCGGCTGCGCAGCCGACGACAATTTACGATAACTGGCGAAGTCCGGTATCAGCGCCAACGTATTGAATCGAAATAAACAATGACGTTCATCTCTCGGGGAATTGATAAAACTTCGAAGTTGAAGAACCAGGATGAACACGAGAATACGACCAGAAATCCCAGCGTTCACGTTTCACAGGGTCGCAAAGTTAGACTCGATTCAGTTTACCAAGTTAACCCTTATGGATATATGCCGTGCGTGGGGGTGGGCATGCCAAAACGACAAGCGATTGAACAGTCGCCGTGTCGAATGGTGCCGTGGTTGTGTCATCTATTGTTATTGCAGAACGCCACCGACCACCGAGCGTCGTCTGTCATGTATTGTGCCACCATCTCCACCGCGCAAGCGGCTATGTCGATATCAACCCTGCAAAAGTTAATAAAACTGACGTTTCGCGTACCAAACCAACACGCCTAAAAGTTTCAGCAAAGTCTACGCAATTTATCAGCAGATACCAGTCACACGGGGTCAACGACAGCGTCAGTGGACATATCGATCGCCGCAGCAGTCGACATGCATTCGGTTAACACAACATCATTACCCCATTCGCGCCGCCCGGAAAATAACAGCGTCGTTATTTCGATTGGGTCATCTGAACGACAACAACCGTATACGCAACACAGCAGTTAGCATTCACAGACGGAACATGACGAAAGTGCTTCAGTACATTCACAACACAAATATGTGGTAAGTGATCGCCCGTAATTTTATGCATTACAGTGGAGACTTAAGCGTGGGAGTTCACGCAGCCTAGAGGTGGTCAGCAATTTGCAATATAGTCCTCAATTTTGCACAACATAATAAGGAAGAACATGCCAAAAATATGAAAGGGGAGGGGAATTTGGCGGTTACGCCAGGTTTCATTTCGTAATACAAAGTGCTCAGGGGCAATTTATTCCCTTTAAAAAAATAGAATCCAGAAGTCAGCCATCGAGTTCTTCGGCGCAGACAGTCGCCAGCGTATAGCGTAGTCCGCCGGCCGGTCAATAAATAGCATGACGAACTGGGTCCGGTCAGCATTTTGCATATACGAGTCGTTGTGTGCCTGATGCAAGCAATACGATGAAAACGCACCGTTAGCGAGTTAATGCTCGTAGGGCGCATATCAAAGCTTCAGTGGGCACTGGTATTCAGTTGCGATCGCCGATCTAAAGAGGTCAGTGATTTTCATTCAGATCAACACCAAGTTTTCAGTATTGATGTAAAGCCATTCACCGCGACCAAGAACATGGCGTTAATGGGATGTCATAATGCAGCAGCTGTGCCAGATGCGCGTGGCCAGTGGCTGGGGCACGAATAGCCCCGACTTCGAAATTAAAGCATAGCCGGGCAAGTCAACTTTCACAAATCGTTTCTTCCGAGTTCCGTTAAAAGCAGCATCACCAGAGCCAACGATGAAGGAAAGGCAACATTCGTGAACAAGCGTAGATAACACCTCAAAGCAGTTGCGCGCCAGCGTTTATTATGCAACTTTCGATGAAGTTCATATTCGAAGCGTGCTGCGACTTGGTTGAGGGCTTCTTCCCAGACACTGATTCAATATCACCACCGTCACTCTCCACAGACACTTTCTAAATAGCAAATTTGGCAATCACAATTTTGTGCTCCGGCGGCCTGGTTGACAAGCATATCTGTTAGACTGAGCGGTACAAGAGTCCAATTGGCAGAACATAGCTTTGCCGACTTTCGATATAAAAGTAATATCATCGAGGTTAGCCAGGGCACACGTTGTGCGTTTCGTAGCATATTATTCGTGGAAGGCTCACCTCTGTTCGACAGCATGAAACACGAGTTTCGATAGGAATCGTTATACCACGATCGTATAACAATATACGGTCGCAATTGAAAACGTTTCAACCGAAAACCAAATGTATCCTCAACGCCAGCCAGGCACAGTATTCTGCGTTAACTCCCTTATTTCGCTGGAGTTTGGTAACGAAAAGATAAAACAGCATCATAAATTTAATCGTTTATCAACAATTCGCACGGTTGTTGCCAACATCAGATTACGTAACAAGATAGAGTACGCGACGTCGCCCCATCGTCATTTTCGACAAACGTATCGTCCGATAATGGTTCCACCCATGTTCGGGAATAGCATTCGTCATTTCGATGGGAATGGTGGTTCTCACGACAACTCCGTCCACTTTAGCTTTAACACTGGCGACTTTATTCATCATCGTTATCAATATGCGTCGCGTTTAAGTTTGAAAAGCGAACCACTTCTTTTCGGCGATCGCAGTTCAAGCGAGCGATATGATTAACCTTCGATCTAAAGCGAATCTCGATTCGGTTTAAATACGCATTTCACAAAACAGCGTAAAGAGCCGATTTAATTCAGATGAACCGTCGATATATCCAACGGTTATATAACCACGCTAATCAAACAGCAATAGTTAGTCTCTTGCGACAGATATTACATTCATAGTTGCTAGATTGCCAGAAGCACGAACTTACACTCCGGTAACGAATTGGTTGTTCCAACCACCCCGATAAAACATACCGTCAGTTGCCGATTCATTAGCCAAAACGAAAGAAGTGACAAATCCGCTATCTTCGAACCGAAACCACTTCGGTTCTGGCATCTGCTAAACCAAGCGATTTTAATAAATATATTAATCATTAATTTAACATCTCATATGTCGACGTAAGTGAAATAATACGCACATTTCAGCAATATTTCTTTGACCGATAGCAGTTTCGACAATGATAAATCATCCGGCAAAGGCGGGCTTCATTATCAACTACTCCCCGGCATTTCATATCTCCGATTTATCTCCTCGATATCAATGCCTCTGCTACGAATTCGCTTATCAATGATAAGCCTCTCAGACATATGTCACCAAACATAATCTCATTAATGGCGATGATTTTGCCGTATACCGTGTCCGTTACGTCATCAAATCCTTCCAAAGCATCATTGCCGCTGTATCGCTTAGCTGAAAGTCACAAATTTCCGTTAAAACTATGGCGATTCATTTACGTTTTCATCAAACGTAGCTCAATGACGACAGGAAAACAATCTCTAAAGCTCAACCCAATAAAGTCGTCATCAATAAAGAAAGCCACCCACCCAGCCTTCGAAATCGTAACAAAGAATCAGGGTTAGAGCAACAGAAAAGATAATTTATTCTTAAAAATGAGTACGCCCAGCAATTTTATGGGAATTACACCCGTTCGCTCACCGCATATGGGTGCTAACACCAATAACTGAAAGCTCCATGTTACACGGATTATCGGGGCGTTCGTTGACCAGTCATTCCCCAGTACGGAAATATAGCGTTATCAAACATCGGCAGTCGGGCGCTATACGCAGCGCTTCACTGTTAAGATGCGCATACGACACGATCCACGAACGAACTGGTACCTATCTGCCGACTTCATCGCGAAGTATTGCAGCGGGAAAGCGTACGTACGGTGAAGATCTTCACGCAGATTATAGATAATTCGTCCTCGGTCACCTGAGTTAATCACGAAAAGATCAGCTCACGTCTCTGCTCAACATGGTCCTACGATATTCGGTCAGAAGTTGACGCCAACAGTTTGAAACAAAACGCAATCGTTACAGCGTGCCGCGGTATATTAAAAATAAACTTTTGCGTATATTTATTGTTACGATAGCGCACCAAAGCGATTTCCAACGAAATATTTGAAAACCAAAAATATTCCATACCATCGAAGTCATTACGCACCGTATTGTTGAATAAAACCGCCCCGATAGCATGTTAACATCTAATAGTATAAACAGCCGTTACCGGATTCTGGCGTCGTTCAAGCTGAATCTGCCGTTGTGAGTTAATTATATTGCGTAGTGGAATGCCGCGTTCACCAAAGCCAATAAGCGTTGGTGACCTTATCGATGGTCAGCCGAACTTCATCGGCATGTACCGCGATAAGTCCCGTTTCACCAATGGGACGAAGAGCAGTATGCAGTCGAAAGATCAAGATGACTTCATTGGCGAACGATGCTGGCATCAGTTTCATATCTTCGACAACGCGACAACACCGCATTGCTTGGCCGACGATAAGTCGACAGTCGCGGTATACGCAATGTTTGATATGCCGACGAATAAAGTCAACGTTAATAAACGTCATCGGTTTGAATGAATCATACCACCTTAATGACTGGCTCAGACGCATAACGATGACGACATCGCTTATAATAATTCGCATTAACGACGTTATCAAGCCGAATAGTAAACTCACGCCGAAAGATTTCGACCAAGAATGACAAAATGTCCGACGACTACGAGCATAAGCGCGTCATGCCTTTACAGAAATGTTTGGTCGCCACCACGCAGATACAGGTCGCCGACACGTACCGTGTTCATCATTTACGTAACGAAACAAAGGGGCCAGCATTCAAGTCTGACAATATCGTTCCGATATCATTAAAGCCGGAGGTTCTCAATTTATAATTCCGGATAACCGCCAGAATGCCGACCAGTTGCTCGCGTAAGAAGATCACGAATGATTTACGATTGCCGATCACGCAATTCCAATCGATGCCCTCATGCCAGTTTATCACCGATGTCTGGTTCGGTCCCCTCGATTGACAAGACCGTCGTCATATAAAGCCGGAATACCAGCCGAGGAGGCGTGTACCAAATCACCGCTGAATCAAATCTAACCAGGTCAATTTATCTTCAGCGATAACCGGATTGACGTGGTTTGTACAGACTATTGAAGGTAGTAGTTTGCATGCACAGAACACATTCCGCAGTGATGACAGCAAACACCGAATCCACCTTTAAGAATATGGTAATATATTCATATCGTTAAAAAAGAAAAAGTGTTAATAATCAGTTTGTTCATGAATACCAACTTCGAAACACACGGCTGAAAAGCCTTCCTCGATTCTCGATGACACATTCGGTTCGGGCTTCCGGGTTCGACGAAATGCCACGAAGAGTATCCCCGAGTGTTATTCGCTGTTGTTCATCAACACACCACGTTCGACGCTGAAACAGGTAAGAGACTGTTGAAATGTTGGCGGTAAATGCATGATAAACATAGCGTATACGCGTATCGATATTAAACGTTAACATGTTGTTTATCCGTAAATGTCCACTTCAGTTACGTATATTGTCATCATCTACCATTAATTCAAACTCAATAAATAATCAAATGAATTATTCGTTTCGCAGGTCAGAATGTCCGAAGTATATTGATTTTGGGGAAGCGAATAGTCTTCGACACGACAAAGCACAAATGGCGATTGTTAGTCTCCCATCATGATTATAACATCATTTATTTGCAATCACTGGCAAATTGGTTAGATCAGCTTATCGTCGAATATCACTTCATAGCGTAACCCGTAACTGTCGGATCGTCACTTTCGACGTAGAAACAGTACACCGGATACCCATACGAGGTTGATCAGCGCCTCAAAACAGTTTTCGTGAATATCGCGTCGCCAGACTTCGTATTACTACCAGGCGTGAGCCAGAGCAGCGTCGTCGGACGATGCCAGCGACATGGCAGCATGTACTACGGGCGCTCTTCCGGCTGAGCTGGTCAACCGTCAACATTTTAGTGACTTCGACGATCATGTTAACCGGTGCCCTGTTTTCGGTAGACGCGCCAGTGACGGGTCATCAATTTATCAGGTAACGGTGGATCGAAACTGTTGGCATCCATAAAATCTTTCAAAGGTAGATCAACATTGAAATCATCATATCAAAACGCAAACGTTGCGCCATCGCGTCAAAGCGGGTACAATACGAATTTATTCGTTATTTTGAAGACATCAATGCTCAAAACGAATTCCGGTTGAAAATACGTCTGCCATGTTAGTACGTCACGCAGCGCGAAATGTCACGACTCGCTGAAATTCGCGGCCGCCTGTCGATCGCGACACAAGTCAATAGAAAATACCTTCCTTCCTATTCTGTTAATGTTGTAAAATCACGAAAGTTATGGCCCGATGTAAACGAATGTCAAATTTCACGATCAACCGTACCACATTCAAATATTGGGCCAGCGAAGATAGGCTGGTAACTTCAGACATAAGCTATCCGACAATTCTGGAAAGCATCATCAAACACGCATCTTCTACAACATGATGATAATATATCTTCATGCATCTAAATGTGGGCCTATCATAAATGCCACGCTATAATACGCAAAGCAGACTATCGAAAGTTTATCGATGAACCGAATAACGTAACAAAGTTCAATGGCATTACCGTAGCTGGGCAGTTAACAATATGCAGCAGAGCACTACCTCTGTCTGCAACAGCGAACGATGTAACAGCTTATCACCAACATGCACTAAATGCGGGCCTGGCGATGCTAACATATGTTCAATCAATCTATTTTGTTCAAATGGAACATATGCCTTCTTCGGACAACAAGAAATCAACAAATATTACCGGAAAGCTAGATTCCTCATCGAAAGTTGAAATGGACATCTCCATGTTCATTATTTAGATATCAGACCGTGAAACGCTTAGCGTCGTGACCAAGGGCGAGGTGAGAAGACAAGTCAAAGCCGAGTTAATACTGTTCGATGATGACGACGCGTACGTGCGTAGATAGTGCCGTTTGTAAAATAAATTCAGACACCGAAGTTTGTTTATAGTGCTGAACTCGACCGAAAGATAATGAGCGTGCGAAAGTATCATCTCTGTTTCAGACGAATATTATGTTGCGCCCGGTATGCCAGGAGGAACAAGCACCATATTTTTAAACCTGGTGACGCGACGGGTCGAACCCGCGATCTTCCGCTTCCGGGTGATTTTAACCGACTGCATGAATCATCGTGAGGTGGTCGGAACAAAGGGGAAGTTCACACGCAGCACAATGAACTTTCGATTCCTCTATCAATACTCTCCACTTTAAGAAAGCTTGGAGGCGTCAATCGTCCTTTATATCAAGCACAAGATGTCACCTTTGTAATCGACAGACGCTCGTCATTTAATAATTCGTGTTAACATGCTCGAAGTGTCGACGTATGTCCACCGTTCAGTATTGGTTGAATAATACGCCCATCGCAGTCAATTGCATATATCGACGCTGGTCGTTAAATCATCGATTATCCAGACTCGCCATACATACAGCCGGAATACAGTTGGGAGCGCGCGGCGTAAACCAAACTTCAATTTAGTGTCGGAACCGCAGCCAATCTCTGTTTCACAGATATACCAGCCGTTGGTGAAAGTGATTTGTCGCTTTGTTTCATTGTCGCTTCACGCAAAACATACAGCGACCGAAAGTGTCTCCAACATCATATTTAAACAAAGTCATCGACGGAATCAATGATAGACATTTGAAGAACCGGAGCAAACACCACATCCAGAATTCAAACACCGTTATGAATGCGACCAGATATTGAAAAGTATTTTGACGATTTCGTTTCTTCTTCAACAAGTAACGCAGGTTGCCGTCTGGTTAGTTCGTAGCAGGTGCGCAGATCATCGACGAGGCACGCACTCGCGACAAAGGAAAACATGATGCAGCCAACAATATCGACAGCCGCGTTAACCAGTTTATGCCGAATGGATCATTAATGGCCTTCGAAACCATCGATAGATGACTGAATATTGGTCGGTTATCGGTTGTGAAAAATTGATTCGACACGCGTAATCGACGCCAATACCGGGTAACTAAAGTTTACATACCGTTGGATTATCGACCGCGTAAATGACGACAGTATCAATGCATGATTTCAGCAAATTATGATTGACGTCATTATTGGTATTACGACATCGCCATAATCGTTTGTAGTGACAATAACTTCACCCCGACAAAACAAAATTCTGGCGTCAAAATATTCATCGTACTCCTGAACTCACCTCTAGAAGATGTTTTACAATAGCCTGGCAATATCAGGTCGTTCATCATATTGTCATATTTTCAGTCACATGAAAAATATGCCTACAGAATCTATAAAAACAACTGCATCCAGCCTTTGCTCCTGCTTCATCGAGGCCGTCATTTGAGATATCTTCAGGAACATGACGACGAAGAAATGGTCGTTACGGTCGTAGCCCAGTATTTTCGACAGGAAATTTTTGACATTCATGTGATCTTGACATTCTGTATCAACCAACCAGAAGATGGCGAACATTTAATATGCCGCAATGACCGTCGTTTCGCATTTTTCCAAACAAAGTCTGGTTTTGTGGAATGGGGACGTTTACGTAATTGACTTTGTATGTCGTTGTCATTGAAAGTTACGAGGTGTTTAACATTGTGGAAGTTAAGCAGTTGTTCAATAAACGTTCACTATTTTCAGAACATATTAACGACACGTTGATGATCGTTTTCAAAAGTTCAGATCAATTTTTCGATCGAGCAGACCGGCGTTGATGTATACTACTTCGTCATTGAGCATTATCAGAACGTTAACAACTCAGTGAGTTCCCGGACAGACGAAATGCCGTTCATAAAGTCGAGTTATCATCTCCAGCCTGTATGCTCAATGAATTATAACAATCAACGCTTACCTCTTATCCGGTGAACTATTGTAATTATTTTGTTTCGCATGGCATTCGAATGGCATGAGTTGTATGGCATGGTTAGGTCGAAGATGCAACCAAAATCAAATGATATTAAAACGAATAATTATCGGTTTTCATTCAGACATATGATACATTGGTTATGAAAAACATATACCATGCTAATGCAATTAAAAGCGTAATATTGTGTACTTTCATTTTCGAAGAACAGGAAAGCTGGATAGTCATCCTGTCAGATATTGAAAATAGTAACGGTTGAAATATTATGTATACCGCGGCCATTGCGTGCACAAAACCCAACATCTCTACATACACACGCAATAAGCCGCGAGGGCATACGCAAATGAACCAGCCGTTACACTTGAGCACACCCACCCGCTCTGACTGGTTCCATCCCGGCTGCTTCTGTTTCTTGGAAGTAAACCCAAGCACAAAAATATTGCACTTTGATTTGCGATTATACGCTTATACTTTTGTTTATATGTTTTCATAACCAGCAATGTATATCATATGTCACTTGAATGGGTGATAATTGCGTTTTAATTATGTTGATTTTACTGCATGTGACCTTAACCATGCCACATACAACTATTACCATTTCAGATACAGGAACAAATAGCACAATAGTTCACGGATGAGAGTGAGCACCAAGGATATGGTAAGGTTTGCTTACCACGTTTGGATTGTTATAATTCATTGAGGCATACAGAGATTTGGAATGTGAATGGCTTAAGTAACGTTTCTCTGACAGCCAATCACAACACCTTATGAGGCAGCGACCCTGTCCTGTCCAGGGTTTCCTGAGCTTGTTGTACGTTCTGGCCACAAACCAGCAGAACTCAATGACAGAGGGGTAGTACGTCAACGCCAGGTCTGCTCGGTCAGAGAAGTTGGTCTGACTTGAAAGCGATCATCCTGGCGGGTAATGTTGTAGATGTTCTGAACAGAAAGTAGGGCGCTTGTGTGAACAAACTACTTAAACGCTTCCACAATGTTAAACCTCATAACTCAATGACTAGCGACACATGCTGAGCCGCTCTAGGTACGAGTTAAACATTCCCCATTCCACAAAATAGTTTGTTTGGAAAAATGCAACGATGGTCATTTGTAACATGTCTTAAATTATTTCATCTGATATTCTCGCAAATGAACTCTGTATATTGGTTGATACAGAATGTCAAGATCACATGGATGTAAAAGTTTCCCTGTGATACCTATCGTATACATTTGTTAACGACCATTTCTTCGTCATCGTGACCACAAGATATCTCGTGTGTACGTGTGAAGGCACAGCAGGAACAAAACATGGATGCAGCTTCCAGCCAACATAAGATTCTGTAGGAAATATTTTTCATGCATTTTGAAAATATGACAACATGATAGGCGACATGATATTGCCAAGGCTAAATTGTCAAGCAGAAATATTTCTAGAGGTGAGGTTCAAGAATTACGATGGAGAATATACCCTTGAACACTCTATGATTTAGAATTTGTTCCCAGTCAGGTTGGAAGTTATTGTCACACTACAAACATTATATTGCGATGCGTAACATATGTGATGGCGTCCTTTCCGTAATCATAAGAACATTTGCTGAAATAAAAATACATTGTACAATCACGTCATTTGCACTGGTCCATTAATCCAATAGCATATGTAACTAGTTGCAATACAGTGTGGCGTGTTACGCTGCAGACGTGCGAGGTGCGTGGGTCCTGTAAGAATAAAAGAATCAATTTCACAAACTAGCTTGAAAACACATTACCATTATGTCAGGGTCATCTAATATCGATGGTCTGAAGAGGCTTTTCATTAATGATTCCATTCGTGACGCCAAACAGGAAGTTAAAGAATAATACAGTGACGTCAATGTTGGGTTAATGCTGAATCCAAGCATCATGACTCCCTATACCAGGTGCACTGTCAGTGTCCCAAAATTCGTACAGGTATAGACGTAACTACTGGGTGTTACTTGTTGAAGAAGGAAACAGAATCGTCAACACTTTCAAATATCTTTCGAATGCATTTACCACCTGACCAACAGTTGTTTGTCTCTTGATGTATGACGTACTCCCAGCTCTGTAAATATCCCATCAGTGAGAAACGGAACAGGAAGTCAGCCTCGAGGTTCTCCGTCACAATGTGATGACTGTTTAAATATAATGTTGAGACACTTCAGTCACTGATATGTTTTGCGTAAATGATAATAAAATATGTTTGACTAAACTTTTCCACGCAACAGACATATCTGTAGAAAGTGAGGAGATTGTACAGTTCCGACTACTTCGGGAGGAGTGAGTGAGTTTAGTTTTACGCCGCACTCTCAGCAATATTCCAGCTGTAAGGCGGCCTGTAAATAATGAGTCTGGACCAGATAATCCAGTGAACAACAGCATTAGCATCGATATATACAATTGGGATACGATGACCTAAAATCAGCAAGCCAGCAAGCCTGACCACGCGATCCCGTCAGTCGCCTCTTACGACAAGCATGGGTTACTGAAGACCAATTCTAACCGGACCTTCACGTGTCGATCACTTCAGGAGTATGTGCCTGAATTACTATTACTATGCAATGAACGGGCGATCCTGTCGGTTACAAAAGTGACATGCGATGCTTGATGCTGGGATAATGATTGTACCTCAAACTTTGCGAACATTCGTAAACGCTAAAGGCTAAAGCTGAGGAGTATTGATAGAGGAATCCGAAAGTTCACCATTACGTATACATTGTGAACTTCACCCCTTTGTCCCACGACCACCTCCGTGGTGTAGTGGTGCCAGGAGCATCCGCCCGGAGAGCGGAAGGTCGCGGTTCGATACCCGTCCGCGTCATACCAAAAAGACGTTAAAATATGGTACTTGTTGGTCCCTCGGCTCGCGCTCGGCATTAATGGGTACAACAAGCACTGGTCGGCTCGGAGTCAGTATAATGTGTCTAAGTGGGTATTCATGCTTCACTGCGGCATGGTATCTCAGTGGGATAGCACTATAAACCAGCTTCAGTCTGGGCTAGTACAAGCAGCCGCACATACACATACGCACGCACGTCGTCGTCATGAGCGAAATATTCTCAAGCACGACGTAAAATCCAAATTCACCCTTCACCTCACCTCTTGTCCCATCGGTCTTGTAGAGCGCATTTCACAGCGTTCGATAAGCATCTAAACATGAAAACATATGAAGCGATCTCCTGGTCGTGTACATTTCAAGCTTCGATGGGGAAGTCTAGCTCCGAGCAATATTTGTATTGACTGTATTGTCAAAGAAAACATATGTTTCCATTTGAACAAAATGCGTTGGTTGAGGCATATATTTATGCTTATCCGCTGTTATATTTAGTACATATTGAATTGTCATATATTTATCATTCACTGTTTTAGGATTAAATTGGGTACCTACTTTTGCATATTGTTATGCCTGCCCAGTACAATCATTAATGTACGTGAACTTTATTTACATTGTGATGTTTTGGCCCTTCTCAGGTTCACATCGATAAACAGCTTCAGTAGATCATTATACTTTGCGTAATATATGGTAAACGACATTTATGATAGGCCCACATTTAGATGCATGAGATATAATATCATCATATTGTAAAAGGTACGTGGCAACAGTGTGCGAAATAGTTTCCAAATTGTGCTAGCCAGTCGGACAAGCTATGTCTGAAAGTTACTAGCCCACAAAAAATTATTTCACTAGCCCAATATTTGAATGTAGACATCGGTTGATATCATTGCTGCCAATATGATGAACATATGTTTATGAGGCCATAAACTTTCATGATTTATAACTATATTATACCTTAACAAGTCGGAGAGAGTGACATATTTTCTAAATGACCCCATGAAAATTCACACTAGCCAGTCAGGCAAGAGATTTATCTGCCCCAACTGAATTTTACTAGCCACGGGCTAGCGGGTCAGTGACTATTTCGCAAGTACACTGCGTGGCAATCTGTAACATAGCAGGCCAAGTATTTTCAACCAGAATTGTTTTCTTGAGCATTGATTAATAGCCAAAAATAACCGTCTAAATTATCATATTGTACCGCTGGTTGTGGTGACGCATTAAACAACATTTGATTTGCAGTTTGAATATGGCTTGTGGTTTCGTGTCTATATGAGACGTCCTACTACTGCTAAAGTCACTATTTAATATGGATGCCAACACAAGTTTCAGTCCACCGTTGCCTTATACAAGAAAGCAATTTATGATAAATTGATGACCCCGATCCTTGTTTTAATCCTACCAAAACCAAGGAGCCAGTTCTGTGACGTCAAGTCACTAAATGATGACAGTTGTTATCCAGCGAGAGAACGCCCCATGGGTACATACTCACCCATGTCGGCACAAGAGCGACATCGCGTCCGGCAGCCTTCCTGCTCTAACCACGCCCCTGAGGAAGTAGTAGCTCCTGGGGTCTATAGTGTTGACACGCTGGTTTCCGGAAAACGGTCTTCGAGCAAAGTAAACAGGATTAGGTTAAGCCCTATTTTGAAGGCACTGATCAAGCCTCGGTATAGACATCAGTTATGCATTTCTACACGTCAAAGTGACCGTCCATTGACACAGTTACAGGTTACACTATAAGTAAATAATATTGTCGCTGATCTAGCTTAATTTGCAGAATGATTACCATCATGAATATTTATATCCTTGATAGAATTCTACAATTTTACAATCCGCCGATTTAATTGCTGTCATTTGTCAGAGATATTGCTAAAATCAATATAAAACTGGACATTTTCGACGAAATACATTATATTTTGCAGAAACGAATAAGAATTCATTTGAGTATTTATTGAGTTTGGATTAATGGGTATATTAGATATTGATCACTAGATAATATACATCTTTACAAGTGGACATTTTAGTTTTCGTCGCGGCAAGCATGCATGACAATGCGTTTAACTATCAATACACGCATACATATGTTTATCATGCATTTTACCGTAACTGAGTTTCAACAGTCTCTTACCTGTAAGCGTAGTACTTGAGAGCGTCGAACACGGAGGTGAGGTTGGTGTTGTGGGACAACCATAGCTTGAATGCCTCAGGATACTCTTGTGGCATTTCGGCAAGGATCGAACCCAGGCCGATGTTGAGGAATGTGTCATCGAAATCCGAGGAATGTGGAACGCCAGCGTGTAGACGCCTCTTTCGAAGGATTGAAACATTCATGAGAACAAACTGTTATTAACACACTTTTCTTTTAACGATATGAATATATTACCATATTCTTAAGGTGGATTCAGTGTTTGCTGGTCATCACCTATGTTTGATGCGGAGATGGTATGTTCTGTACATGTACAAACTACTACCAATAACTTTAGCATTCTTCCAATAGTTCGTCCTAAAACCACGTCCAACTGATCCGGGTTGTAAACAGACTGAACAAATTGATAAGTTTAGATTTGAATTCAGATGAGTAGTGAGTGAGTTTAGTTTTACGCCGCACTCAGTAGTATTCCAGCTATATGGCGGCGGTCTGTAAATAATCGAGTTTGGACCAGACACTCCAGTGATAAACAACATGAGCATCGATCTGCTCAATTGGGAACCGATTACATGTGTCAACCAAATCAGCGAGCCCGACCATCCGATCCCGTGAGTCGCCTCTACGACAAGCATGGGTCACTGAAGATCAATATTCTAACCCGGACCTCCACGGGTGTCAGATGAGGAACCTCCAGCAAAGCAGTAATCGGACAATGGTATATGACTATCCAGATTAAAACTCCAACTTACAGATACTGAAATGAATTATTTACTGACCGACATTTACATGTAATGGTGAACAATATTTACGTGTCAACGCGATGCATATATCACACATGAGTGAAGTATTAGAAGCTGTTTTCTATACATAAACATGTACCTTATAATTCATGAGCTCGTGGACGATTTTGTCCACATTCTTGAGTCCAAGTCTTCGAAGAAAGCGTAGGTTGCATTTAGAGGCAAGTTCTCTGTCAACTTGATAGCGTCATTGAGATTCACAGGGTAGCTGTTATAAGCCTTGGTGTCGTCGTTGTACGTCTGAGGCCAGAAGGTCATTAAAGAATTGGTATAGTTCACATTCAAATCATGATGACGTTTGATGGCATTGATACCATTCGTCAGCATATCAGCCGTGTTATTATACCACGGCTTGTCCAAACATCGTCTCGCCTCAGCCAAACATGCGGTGATGTATGTTGTCGCGAACATATTATTGTCGAAGATGCCGAAAATTTGTCTGAAAAGCGCATAATCAGGGTCACCATGGAAATTCATCTTGACGTCACTGGCCATATGCCCTGCTCTTCGTCCCATTGGAACGGTGGGAACGCATGCTTTGTTTTGGGGACCTGCAGGTCGCGAACATCATACAGTGAAAGTTCAGCTGTTATCAATAAGTCTGCCTTAGTTGGCTGAGCAATACAAGGCACGGCGATTCCGGCTACGCAGAAAATATAGTAAAAGAATTTCTCACAATCATAGCAGCAGGTTCAGCTGAACGTGTAAATGGTACCAAAGTCCATTAACAGCTGTTTATATACTATTAGATATTCTTATCTTATCAAGTCGGTGCGATTCCAACGACTTTTTAGGTCCTGATATTAATGTGAGGTGCACGTAATGACCTCAGTGGGCATGGAATATTTTTAGTTTTTCAAATGTATTTCATTCGGAAATAGCTTGATTGCACTTATGCGGATATGATATTGATGTTAACAATGAAAATACACAAAAGTTTATTTTGAAATATACCACCAACACGCTGCCAACCATTTACGTTTTGTTTAAACTGTTTCAGCCTGGCGTCCAACTTCACAACCGAATATCATGGGACCATGTTGAGAATAGGACGTGTGGAGATGGTCGTATCTTTCACGTAGGTGAAAGCTCTATATTCGTTGTTGGGATTATTGAGGACGCAGGTGTATCTATAATCTACGTAGAAGATGAAAATGTTTCACAGTACACTGATACGCTCCCATACTATACTATCGCCTCGCGGTGGTCAGCGGATAGGTAGTTCATTCATGGATCATTAATATTATACACATCTGCTAACACAGTAAACACTACGTATATGTAACTGCCAGTATTTTGATGCCGCTATATATTTCCATACACAAGAATATGACTTAGATTAACGAACACCCCATTAGTTTTTGTTCATCCGTTATGACATAGGCTTCCAGTTGTGGGTGTGCTTTATATACGGCAAACAGACAGATGAAAAGAATCATTACTCCCCTTGTCGGAATTGCTATTACCAAGGCCTTACTCATTTACAAATTAAATTATCTTTTTCTGACACTCCCTAACCCTGGTTCTGTAATTTTTGACTGGGAAACCAGATTAGATTAACTCTTTGTGTGTGAGCTTGTGAAGCAGGTTGGGCTTGGTATGGTTGAGGTTGTTTCCTGTGTAAAATCATTGAAGCTACGTTTGATAAGAAAACTGTTTGACGTAAATGAATCCTCACTTTTGTCGTTTTTGGCAAATTTAGCAATGCTTTTCCAGCTAAAGCATTACAAACATCAACAATGTATTTAGGTTGGATGCTTTGGAAGGATTTGCCTCAAGGAAAATAGAGCGTGAATTATTTGATGGCATTATAACGGAACCTGACACTTACAGCAAATACATCACCATTAGTAAAGAGATTATGTTTAATTATTTATATATCCTGAAGGAAACTATGTGTCACTTGAACTATTCGAATACACTTTAGAACGTGATGTCAACCTATCAAGGGATAAATCAGGATATAAAGAAATACCAGGGTAAGTTGAAAATGTGTAAACTCCACATCCTTTGTCCAACTGGATGGATTATCATCCAGTTGTCAGGAAACTGCTATCAGTTAAGAAATGTGCAAAGTGTTATTATCATGCATGTGGTACTCACCTTACATTGACACATATGTGGGAGGAATGTGTTCTAAATTAAAGTGGTGGAATATATTTGTAAAATCACTTGAGACTACTTTTTAGATACTAAATTGAGATGGTTTCAGTTCAGAATTATTCACTGGATTTTATCACCTAACTCATTTTTAATATAAAATCAGCATAACTGATAGTAATTTATGTTTATTTTATCAGTGTGAAGTTGGAACAATAACCAATTCATTTTTGGGAGTGTAAAGTTCAATGCTTCTGGCAATCACCATTAAGCCTGGCTTATGAAAAGTGCCAACATATCTGTCACTTAGGGGATAACTGTACTGTGTTTGACGAATTGGGGACGTATACCGGTGGTTATATAGCCGCAAATTTAGTTATATCGGCGAGTTATCCTAATTCTAAATCAACTCTTTTTACGCTGTTTTTTTGTGAAAGAAATTCATTATTTAAACCAGGTCAAAGTTCCTTTAGGTCAAAGGTTAATCATATCACTCCTTGAACTTACACGATCGCCAGAAAAGTAGTTCACTTTTCAAACTTAAACACGTGTATTATGTGCACACTGATTAATCTGACAATGATGAATAAGTCATAGTGTTAAAGCTAAAATGGACGGAATTATCATGAAACCGCCCTCTAGTTATCAGAAATGAGCGGGCCGCTGCAATTGACAATGGCCCGCTCATTCCTCAACAACGGACCATTATCAGTTGTGTTTGTCAAATGACGTCACAACGGGTGACGTCACGCTCCATAATCTTGTTACATGATCTAACAGTGTTGGGTCAACAGCCCGTTGCGAGTTGTTTGAAGTAAACTTACAATTAAATTTATGATACTGTTTTGTCTTTTCGACACAAACTCCATCCATTTTAGCGAAATAGGGGAGTTAACATACCTAGGGCTTCTGCAAATGATAATGCCCTGAAAACAGCGTTACCCCAATAGTGTAGGGATACATTTAAAGGTTTTGGTGAAACGGTTTTCAAATTGCGACCGTATATGCTGTTATACGGTCGGAAATTTATAGCATTGACCTATCAGAACTCGTGTTTCATACTGAAATGAATTAGAATTGAAATTTGACCTTCCACGAAAGGAAATGTATATGCTGACAACCCTAAACTGCAAACACTTTAAACATTATGCCCACAACAGCCTTATCATTGAGAGAAATATTACTTATATCAAAAGTCAACAAGCTATGTTCTATACCAAGTGGATGCTGTACCATGAGATGTAGATATGCTAATGTAGATACGCCGAAGCTCAGTGATCGTGATTTAATGAGTACACAAATTCTTGATTGCTTAAATTTATATTTAGAAGTGTCTATATTAAATATGGTTATGTAAGAGGAGAGTGTGAGTGAAGATGTGTGTGAATGAGTGTCTAAGTCAGTAATAAAACTGAAAAAAGCCCTACCTATTAGAGTCCATAATACCTTACTTCGAATATGAACCTCATCAGGATTTGCACATGAACTGTCCATAATAATAACCTTGTACTTTATGCTGAGGTATTATCTACCTTGTTTGTTCTAGTGTTGCCTTTCCTTCTCATCTGATTTGGACCAAGCACTATCCTGGGTGTCTGCTTTTGTATGTAAAGGGGACTCAGGAAGAAAATATTGATTGTAGAAAAGTTGACATATTCCTTGAACATATAGACTCAAGTCAGGATATTCATTACTAGGTTCATTCCTTCCCACTGGCCACGCCGCATCTATAACAAATATGTTTCATTATGACATCCCATTAGCGCCATGTTGCTTAGTCGCATTAACACGAATGAAGCTACATCAATGCAAAACTTAGTGTTGATCTGAATGAAATCCACTGACCTCTTTTAAGATCAGCGATCAAAGCAACTGAATACCAAGTGCCCGCTAGAGCGGAGATATATCACTGTACAACACTTGATATTACGTGCCCTATGCAGGCATGCTCATAACGGTGCATTTCATCACATATTGCTGTTCATCAAAATTTTGTAACTCAAAATATAATGCAAATACGGTAGTTAGTTCACATCATATATTTATTATTGGCCGGCAGTTTACATATACACATACACTGGCGGCTAATATATACGCCGAAGGACTCGATGGCTGACCTAGTTCTATTTTTTAAAGGAGAATCATGTACAATGTGAATTACCCCCCCCTGAACTTTATATACAAAGTAAGTGACTCCCCTGCATGTCATGTACCAAATTAGTCCCCCCTCCCCCTTCCTATATTTTTTAAGCATGATATTGTAATATGTTTAAGTACAAAATTGAGGACCCCCGCTAGTATATGTACAAAATTGCTGACCACCCTACCTCCCTAGAACAAAATGTGTGAACATCCCCCCCACGCCCCTTAAAATCATCATCACCCACTGTAGCCATAAATTACGAACGGTCCCTTACCACATATTTGTGTTATGATGTACACAAAAAACTTCGATTGTCGTGTGTCTGTGAGGTATAAACACTGTGTGCGTATAACACAGTTGTTGTGTTCGTTGTTATCAAACTTCTTTGACCCCTTGGTATATTTTCCAGACAGCAGATAGGATAATGTCATTGTGTTTTGTAGATACATATCAGCCTTTGCGGCGGTCTCCTGAGGTGAGTATCCACACAACGTATCGTTGACCCCGTGTGACAATGGCGTCTAAAGACAGTTCTATATGTCGTACGTAGACTGTAAACTTTGACGTGTTGGGGACAGGCATACATAATGTAAACAACTGAAAAGGACATAGCACATGCGTGGATTTGATAACTTTTTACAGGGTTGACATCGACTATCCTGTACACTTGCGTTGCATGACGGGGCGAGATTGGAATGGGGGTTAACAATACATAATAGACGACGCTCAATTGAGGTCAGGCGTTCTAGAGGCAGACCCCGAGTCGTACCCGTTCACCACCCAACCGCGTGTGTAATGGGTAGCCTAACCACAGCCATTCAGCACAGCGATGACATTCAATCCCTTGCTTTGTCCCGTTTTACTGACAGCACTCCCCACCCCCACCCCCACCCCCACCCCCACACACACAGCTTGTATATATCCATAAGTTAACTTAGGTAAACTGAATCAGATCTAACGCTTGCATTACACAGATATTCAAACGTGAACGCTTAAGGGTTGATTTCTGGTGTAACATACATAATTCTCGTGTTCATCCTGGTTCTTCAAGCTTCAGGGGTTTTATGAATTCCCAGGGAATGACGTCATTGTTTATTTCCGATGTATTAATAGCACTGATCTGGACTTTCCCATAGTTGTCATAGGAATACATCGTCAACAAACACACGAGACAAGAATACCAGGTTATGTCAGTCTTGTAATTATCATAGTACAGTGAACAGAAGGTGTGGCAATTGCTGCTGGTTACATTGTAGTAGTAGATACTATAGAAGAGTTCTTCTGTTCTTCAGTTGGAAAAACAAGATGGAGAAAAAGGGGGAACCTCAGCGTATAATCGGGATGACTGGCGGGCAGGCCACCAACAGCTATGTGGCGGGGCAGATTGAAGGGGGAATGGGCAACACCTATCATGCCCCACAGCAACATGGTAACTATTTTGTTTGTTAAAGGCGGTCTATTTTGTATGTCATGTAGGCGGTGGCGTAGCCTAGTGGTTAAAGCGTTCGCCCGTCACGCCGAAGCGGCGCGGCGTAAAACAAAATTCACTCACTCACTTCTACGTATGTGACGAAATAGCACAGACATCACGTCTTACAAAATGTCCACCATGCATATCTGTCATGCCTGAAAACAAAATTTACATCATTTCAATAATTGTAGCAAACAATAAAAATGTGTTTCGTGGCTGTATTTGCTTTGTTTGTAAAACATCCAATATTCTTTCAGCTGAAAAGACATTTCACAATAATGTGAGCGGAAGTTCAGGGGTGACGACCGTCAATGAGGTCACAGGGGATACGGTCAACATTGGCAGTGGCAGCAATCCCACCCAACAACCAGCGTCTCAAGCAGCATCGACAAGTAGGCCTGATTTTCCTATTTAGGTTAAGATAAATGTATGTCTGCGCACACTCTGTGGTGCAACTGTCATGCATTTAGGTTGATTCCTTGGCATATATTTGTCAATAGTCGACGTGGAACTATATTCCACTTTGTCTAGAAAAAATCAATTCTATATATTCTTTTCTTCCATGATCAATACTGCATTAGGTGCCAACTGATTATGAACTATGTGTGTATCATACTAAAGACTCGAACGTTTTACAATCGCAATTATGCACACTTTTATATTGAAACTAAAAAAAGATCATGTATATGTACATGCAGATTAATAAAACTATCGAAACAAACCTTGACACCAACAATAAAACTTCGACGTAAGCAAACATTGTGTTGGTTAATATGGTCTCAATTAGGAAATAAATTTACACATGTGGTTACATTTTCAGAGCTTTCTGACGTCACTGAAGAAGACATTGTTGGTCTTCTGCGAGAGAAGAACCTAGCGAAACACACCCCACTATTCCAGGAACATCGTATTGATGGGGATCTATTGTCTCAGCTCACAGATGGTGAACTTATAGATTTCGGGATTGGCGAATCCTTTGAAAGGAAGAAAATACTGAATCTGAAGAAATGTCTTCCGAAATAGTATATTTGTTGACTCATCTCGACTGGAGATCATGTACTATTCACTGTTCATGTAAATGATGCTAATGCTTTAATAAACTGACCTGGCTTTGGTCCCCAGTCATTCTTTCTCACCTGATCATAAATAGTACATTTAGCACTCAGTCATCACATGTCCTATTAATGTAATAAACACAGTATTTGAACCACAAAATCAAATGTGTGCTTTTAATGTTTGAAGTAAAAGCAGCATCTACACCGTCATCATTAATATTCAACTACAAACAAAAACCTGTATAGTACTGCGTCGTGAGTACCGTTTATATGTAGTAAATGTATGTCATATCTCGATGCAAAATGATAATGGTAATGCTTTGATATATTTTAATAATATCCCTTCAAAGGATTTGTGATAAATCAATGACATGCCATATACTGACTGAAGTTTGAACTCATTCCTGCGCGCACGCACACACACACATGCGCGCGCCCAGAGATCCCACTTTCCAAAATAACCTTGTTTTATGTTTCTTCCCACAATATTAAAGTAGCGAACTCTTTGGCAGTTACGTCCCAAATTGTCATGATAACTAACAGAAGGAATTAACGCTAGAAAAAGTCCACAGAAAGAGATTCTGCTGGGAGCACGCACATAAAATGGTCAGCAAAAATGTCTGAAGGAGTGTACTAACGTTACTATGTAATATTTCTTATTCGTTTAAATCTTCGGTGAACCTCTATACCAAACAACTCTCTCTATCTTCAAAAGTATTCAATTTGTGTTATCTTAGTGCGACGAAGGCTTCACCTTGATGAAAACCCACTTCCACCTTTGAAATACACAATGCCATTTTAAAAAGTGGTCAAATGTAAGATATGTTATATTTGGGATTACATTTTCTTAGTAAAGCACAGATTCTAGTACTTTTTGGGTTGAGTCCCATCCGAGATTCGAACCCACACTCTCAGATTCAGCCACCTAATCGCCAACACACAAAGTCAAACGCCTAGACCGCTCAGCCACCGCGGCTTCCACAAACAGTGGAAGTCGGACAACTGGTAGTGTAGACTGCGGACTTTGTGTACCCCTCTGATACGTGTTAATTGGCACGGCTCCCACGGCCGAAAGCTATGCAATACACAATGCCATTTTAGAAAGTGTGTTAAATTCACAACAGCCTTACACGCATCCTGTTTCGTGTGAGTCTGATATCAACCCACATAACCATACCTTTTCTCGGAAAAGGAAACGTAAAAACTTCCCTATTATCTATGAATAATCAACCAATAGTAAGGTAAAGGCATGTCATGACGTCACTTGTATTCTCCGGGAATATGACCATAAATCGATCCATGTCACTATGTAATTGTACTTAACGAAGGGTAGGCGATAGAAAGGTCCATAACACTAACGGCCATAGGCATCAACGTAGGTTTGTTTCGCCATCTTATGACCTACTACAACTTATAATGTGTGACACAACACACGAATCTTCTTCCATAAGATTGTTAAAGCATTGTATCTAATTTGTATAGAAAACCCCATTGCCGATTCTATGTTATATCATAAATGTAAATATGCGATTTTGAAAATAATAACGAAACTGATCCTGTGTTGCACTCATGTTATTTTATGAATAGGCTAGATGTAAGTGTATTACGGTTTGGCGTTCTTATTATCTAAAGCAAATAGAGCAATATTCGTAATAGAACACATTATTTACAATCTTTCTATACCCGAATAAATGTGCATTTTATGAATAGGCTAGATGCAAGTGTATTACAGTTGGGCGTTCTTGTTGTTTAAAGCTAAAACGCAATGAACAAAAAAGAACAAGTCGTTTTGCATATTGTCAAAAGTTATATTTGAAGCCGTAAACTGTAAAGAAAATGTATTAAAATGTTTGAATTGAAAACCGAAACACATTCAGAAAAAGGGTGACTGTTGTAGACACCATATATCACAAATCGAAGAACTGCAATAAGCAGGAGTATGGAGGAATCTGAAGGAAGTACATTAGGTGGTATTTTCAGATATATTTAAAATCCATTGTCAGAAGGTTAATTGTTCGCTGTTGTAAAAACTAACGATTGAAAATGAAAGAAAGAAAGAAACCTTTCCTCAAAATGATCTGAACACTAAGTTAATCATGAGCTAATGCTCATTTTGGTCACAGGTGTGTTATTGAAATGCCCTCCATATGTATACCAGGAAACCTGACATGGCTGTTTCAACTTTGATCAAACAATTTCTCAGAAACACTTGGTTAAAAGACCATGCTGGATTGCACATCAAACTGTGTGAATATTAACATCAGTACTCTGAAGCTGTTGAAGATATTGCCCGTGCCATACAGCTCTGTGGGGAGACTTTTGCCACTCTGAATCTGCCTAGATCTAATTAAGAAGCTCATGAGGCGGTCTCACTTAACACCTAGCATTTCACAACTTCACAACACACTTGCTTTCATTTCTGAAAATATGTTCTGAGTCTTTGAAGATAGATATGGAAGTATCTATGCTCGCCACTTTTATGAACATTTGCCCAATGGATCATGTGATGAAGATTTCAGTGATGATAAGAATTCAGTTCAAACTTTTGATTTTATTATACTTCCCATCTTGACTCACTGAAAACACTCACTATATGTTATGCATATATGTATGGTTACATCGAAGATTGATTTCTCCACTAACTTGGGGTAACCAACTGCAAACCTTATGCAGATGAATTGTACGAGGATCATGCATCAAATTGGTGAAAAGCATGTGCAAATATCGTGCATGTGAACAGTTGCGTTTTGGCGTAAAATTTTGTTAAGCATTCGCCAATTTTCACCGAAATTTTTATCATTTATTGAACTCATGGAAAAAATCTTTTCAACGTTACAAACTTGTTTTACAATACATCAGATCAAGTGTAAACAGTAACAGTGTGGAATAGTTTGCAAGATCTAGTTTAGAACAGTTGCCTGAAGTAAGTGGCTATATTTACACTAGTGAGTCTAAACTTTTGATGGGAAGTATAGAATCAAAATGGTATTGATTCCGGTTCTCCTAATGATTAGTGTCAAAGTCCGTCCTTGTAAGCCAGAAGATGAAATGTCATGATGGAAACATGTTCTAATGTCTACCAGGTGAATTGGTCCTATTGCTTTTCATGTTTGTTCATTCAGGTTACAAAATGTCCACGCATGACATCACGGTCACTGCAGCGGGAGGAGGCACAGTGGAACGGCCCGATGTTGCTGGTATCGTCCACGGCGGGATGGGTCATAACGTCACGACCAACCACAACCAAGGTTGTCAACTCATACAGTACTCATGATCTCTAAATTAGTTTATGTGTCAAGAGTGTTTGTATCATATTCACGTGGTCACTGAGATGTTTCTTGATAAGGTCTACACGATTAAACATACCGATAAGGTGATATGTGACAAGACACGGAGACTTTATTTGGAAATACATTCTTCAATAATTATGCTGCCATTTATATACTCATGCCAATAATGGTTGTCAGCCCTCTCCCCACCCTAACCCCACGCACACCTCACACCCGACCCCACACCCCCTCTCCAATTAAAAAAATTGAAGGGGATGACAACCATTATTGGCATGAGCATACTTTACTTATTGGATAATTATCAACAAAAGCGCAAGTGCTTTTCATAATCATGAGCAATCTTTGTTACAATAGACAGCTCATTGTATGATCCAAATATCACAACCATGTGTTAATCATGCCTGGTTAATGATCCCGTAGAAATGTATATATGAATACTTAAAGTACTAAGAATTATATTCCATCCCAACGCTGTATTAATACAATTTAACTTCTGTCATTCCAGGAAGTCTAAGCATCACAAACAAGGGTAATATAGGTAATATCGCCACAGGTGACAACCACAGCGGGGCTATGTCTGCTTCAGTCGGTGGCCCGACTAGAGGCACAAGAGGTAAGACGTCTCCCTGACAGATTCCTATGATATTGCCACCTCAGGGAATAATATATACACTACTTTGAAAGTTTACAATGTTGACCTTGTCTGTACACGTGAACAGAAGACACCTACATACACTAAGACGCGCTCGCCCCTTCACACGCACACACGCACGCGCAAACATACCTACAAATATATATATATATACACTGACATACATACAGATACACACACATATACATACATACGTACACACATTAATACATGCACACATTATATACATGCACACATCACATACTTACACACATCACATACATGTACCCCTATTATTGAATGAGATCTGATCATAATATGTTTAATCAGCATATACGGTCGCAATTTGAAAACCGATTCACCAAAACCTTTGAATGTATGCTTACACTATTAGGGTAACGCTGTTTTTCAGGGCATTATCATTTGCAAATGCCTTCTGCCTGTTGACTCCCCTATTCCGCTAACATGGATGTAAAAATTCAAAACAGCATCATAAATTATTATATTGTAAGTTTACTTCAAACAACTCGCAACGGGCTGTTGACCCAACACTGTTAGATCATGTAACAAGATTTATGACGTCATTATGGACCGTGACGTCACTTGCTGTGGCCTCATTGGACAACACACCTGATAATGGCCCGTCGTTGAGGAATCAGCGGGCCATTGTCATTTGCAGCGGCCCGCTCATTTCTAATAACTGTTTACGCGTCGCCGATATAACTAAATTTTCTGCTATATAACCACCGGTATACCTCCCCAATCCGTTTAACAGAGTACAGTTATCCCCTAAATTAAGTTTCCGAAATTTATCAGAACTTAACTTCATTGGCATGAAACTCATAAATATAATGAGTGATCAAAGCATTTAATACATCACCTTTCGGGCAGAGAAGTTGTTTAAAAATTAAAAAAGCAATATAAAATGACAAACAAGAAATTATTTTTAGTGGTCTTACAGAAATGATCACAGTGTAGTTATCTCCCATTTACCCCCATTTAGTTAATAGCATGTCAGCGTACCCTGTGATGGCTTAATTACACACACACAAGTATGCACGCACGAACGCACGCACGAACACACATACATACACTCATACAGGCATGAATGCATCCATCCATCCATCCATCCATCCATCCAACTGATTTTTATGCTTGACAAATTTTGAACGAATATGTGCATTTGGAAACATTTGGTCCCATTTCCAGGTCCAGACATCGAGCTGATGACAGTCGAAGACGTTCAGAATCGGATGATAAGAGAACGTTTTCCTGAATCAGTACGGAAGAAATTTGAGGAAAACGGCATTGATGGCAAATACTTCGTGAACCTTTTGGAAGACGGCGTTTTGGATGCGCTAGGTATTACGTCACCTCTTGATAAAATGAAGATAAAAACAATTCTGGAAAAAAGTTCGAAATAATCCAGTTGACTACTTAATTGATGGTCACATTTCGGGTTGACTCTGTTTAAACTTTTAACAGTGTGCATGGCATGAAACATGAACTCTGAAAGTACCAGAGTATTAAGTGATATTGAATGTCATTCATCACATCAAAGTAATATTTGTTTTAATCATACAAAGTATTATTATGCATCCTATCATCATCAAATGATGTTTTGTTTTTAATAAAAAGTACTCATTTCTCATAAACGAAAGTATCACTTTTTAATCAGCCCTGTTGTCTTTTCAAGCTTGATTGGTGACAATTAGAAATATATGGAGTTGTTAGTTTTTGTGTGGTGTCTTGGGGCTTGCATGGCACTTGGTGTTTCTTTGACAATAATATTGTCAGGCAACAGTAAAGTGAATATTGCTGTTTGCGCCCAGAAACAGCATTCACTCAGTTACCACTGTATGTTGGTAGTTTAGCTAAGAACTCGTCACCTATCCCTCATTTGTCATATTGTGATAACATTTGGGAAAGTTTTGTTAGTACTTTATTGTTATCTGCAATGATGGCTGACGTTCGGTGCTACGTCATGCTCAAAGACGAGAAGGTTGAGACCTCAGTGGCAGCGGTTGTGATGAGACATTGCTGTAGACAAAGTGGGACAGTTCAGACGCGCTGTTCCTGCCCTCGCATGCACAACTTTCGCTAATAATTATTTCAATGGCCCCTTATTATGGAGCATGCATACCTCTTTATAAACTGGACGGAATGTTAGTGCTGTTCCGTCATTTGTTGGCGCTACGTCAGTTCAGCGTTAAGTGGGAGGGTGGGAACAACGACGACTGGAATCAACTAAGTATATAGGTGTAATGTAGAGTACCTAACTTCAACATCTGCCCTACGTAGGACTTAATAATTTCTACGTAGGAGATACTAAGTCCTACGTAGGAGATACTATGACCTACGTAGGAGATAATGAAACTTAAACAATTTTCACCAGGGGCCTACTACGCTTCCGTGTATCGTCTCCATTATCCGACGGTGATAATCTGGGTGCAAAAGGCAAAATAGGTGTCGAACAGATCACTGAAATTCACTGACATTCTGCTGTAACGGCTGCACATGCCACTGTTGGTGTCCGGGGTCGAAGTGTTGTTTTTTGAGCGTGCCGTGACATTTTCACTACATGGTAAATGGGGCATCATGGTCAAAGGGCAAATGGGCAAGTTGTGACGACTACAGTGGCTGCATGTGAGTGATGCTTGTAGGCTATTGTTCATTACAATATGGCATGTGTTCGTTAAGAAGGGTAAACAGGTCTTGTCCTACCGGCATCAACCACCACTGAAGTTTACCTGTACAGATGGACGTACTTATATGATAAAGTACTGTCGGAAATCGAAAAAAACAACAACTGTTTTTAGTCTGTTAGTTTGTATCCTTAAAATTTACACAATTGCATATAGCATATGTCGAAATAACCGACATCGGCCTAACTGGGCGTTCAGTGGGATGCGTAATAGGATATCTAGAAAGTCATATTTACTCGTAAAATCGGGCAAAACCCAGAAAAATTACGAATAGCTGCTGAAAACAATAGATCAGACTATAGATGGCAATTAGGTCTCTCAACCGGGTATGACGATGGACTAAGATGGACCGTCGACTCACCTTGCATGAAATGCGTGTCCTGCCTACAGGCACAATGGGTCATCTCAACGATATGTCATTCTTTTTCATGCGTGTTGAAGATGTCTCATCTATTGATTAACATCTTACGTGTCTTTCTTTCATAATGTTTATGTTGAGATATGTAAAAGGGTGTGATACCCATAGAAAAGCTTTAATCAGCCATCGCATAAAATGTCTAAATGTGACATGAACACCCGAAGTTCGACAGGAATGGCTTTTATTTGTAAATTGCTATGACATGCCGTTTACTTCCCCACTTTAATTCCCCTAAAGGAAATCTTATCTCAGCTGATATCTCAATCACCCAGCGCGACCCCAACCACCGTCTGCAACACCCGTCCTGGTTTTGCTTTTGAGGCGACCCCTCTTACCTGTTCCTTTATATAGTGATAGTGAGACTCCGTGGTAGCTACATCCTCAATAGTTTCAGTATTAAAGTTATTATTTTGTACGTCAGTTATCATTTATAATTGAGCTAAGGGCATTTAACAAGTGTCCTTTGTAATACAATATCATCGCACACTAATTTTGCATAAAGCCATGGTCTGTTAAAAATCCCCGCATTACTCACTTCTGCACTAATCTCTCCTCAGTAAAGTCCTTTTGTCTTCGTTTCCTATCTCCCTGCCAGAGAGACTGTAGTTAGGCCGAACGTAGTTTAACAGATATTTCATACTGTAACATATTACCTATATAAACTGCACTTATAAATGCGATAAAACATGTTTTCCTATTTCCGAGAGTACTTTAGTACGCCGCGTTATGTTTACTGCAATGTACTTCATGCTGCCGCAGGCAGTATCCAATGACTTTGAAAGAGAAATACAGATGATTTGAAGCCTCATTTGTATACTTGCCGCATTTATAATGTATCTATTTTGTTATAAAAAGTAAATAATTATCATAATGGTAGTATGAAAGTATGACAGACAAAACAGAGAGAGAGAGAGTGAGAGATATATATATATATATATATATATATATATATATATAGAGAGAGAGAGAGAGAGAGAAACCGCAAAACAATAGAATATTTGAATATGACACAAGACATACACAACAATCAAAGTCCTCACCCTCTAGCCTCACACAAACGGAAAACACATAGTGAATTCAATTACTGCTGTTGTAAGTTTGAACGAGTGCACCAGTTCTTGTTATCTAAAACTTGACCTCCTCTACGCATGTCTGTCCTGGAAATCGATTCATTCGAAACACGGACGTATTATATAATTATAATCTGATAACAGAAGACACCCATTTAAAGTTTCCTAGAATTGAGTCAGCGCAACGAATACCCAGCTTCTCTGACCTCATTAATATATGCTTCGTGTGAGATGGAAAATCCATACTTCATGTGAACCCATGACTGCATATGTGCACCCGTGTAATGTAACGCACAGAGTTACTGGTGCATCAGATCTTGTTATCAACCACTTGGCACTGATCCACACCAAACCCTAGACTCTATAATTAGTTTCCACAAATATGAGTATAAATGCATTCAGTGTTTCATGGAGTTAGATCTAAGTACTGAATACATAATACACTTCTCAGAACCAGCTACACTTGTATTAATCCCATTGTATACATTGGTGTGAATGGTATCTTGTAAACAATGGAAACTGTATCCGCGGTTGTTGTTGGAGGTAATGTTTTCCTGTATATGGCACTTGCCTCCCCGGAGAATTGTAATTTTAGATCTACGTCATCAAAGTAAATATATGTCCATGTCATACATCGATAATTCCAATAGCAAAGGCTTCACTCACATTGCGAAGCCTACAGTAGACCACACGTCAAGGATATTTGTCCCACTAAAAGTAATACTTCATAATTCTTTACTCAAATCCGCTAAATCATGAAGCATTTATTAAGAGGTTTAATGTGGATATAATGTCCGAATAATTATAAAGTCGTTAAGATTGTCTCTGACACGTAGTTTTGCATGTTTGATTTCTCAATATCATACTGCAATGCAAACACCAATTATTAATTATTATTAAGTAAAACAGGAATGAATCAAAGCACTTATAACGATGTCATGGGCATTATGTATATACTTCTATTGACAATTGTTGAACTAAATATACTTCAAGCACAAAGTTTAGTGACACGGCTCCTGGTGACATCCTATTCCTGGCATCTGAAGCCGATACTTGTCCAATATTCATCTGCTTACAGTGCAAATCGAGCTACGGATAATGAGATTCAGTACAGCCAGTAAGTTGTATCCCATTGTAGTCATAATGGGGATGATCTCTTAGATTGCAGGTGAAAATGGCAGAATTTACTTTGACAGGCGTAAAAGGAAAGGCAAAAGTTAAAAACTCACGTGTGGAATTCAAGGTAGTGGCAAAGGGCTTCAAGTACACAAAGGTATGTATTGTTATGTTTGGGGAAATCGTTCTTACTTTGAGATTGATCATTACAGCACAAGGGCATTCAGAGTTATGCTGAATATAAACATTTAATATAGCATATGTATATTAGTGGTGGAAG
Organism: Haliotis rubra; assembly: GCF_003918875.1. NCBI lineage: Eukaryota > Metazoa > Mollusca > Gastropoda > Lepetellida > Haliotidae > Haliotis > Haliotis rubra. The sequence goes on from NW_025765257.1 coordinate 42,906, forward strand.
AATTCTCACTTATCCCTCATTCGATTCGACGTCAGCGCTGACAACCCACTAATCCCTCTTTCGTTTGCTCAAGTTAAAGGAAATTTGTGCCGCGACATATAATTCTTCAATAGAATAACCTGATAAGTCATTTGTTTTTAAATGTGTAATTTTGTATTCACAGCAGGAAATTGAGAGACATTAAATTACTGTCATGTACATGTGGATTTGCAGATCATTTATGTTCTTTCTTAATTGTACACTACACGATTATAGGAAATAAAGTTTGTCACTTTTATTTAAATACGAAACGTCAGTGCAAAAATACCCAGTCTTACCTATCATCAGGAACACATTCTATTTGGAATAGAATTAAATGCTTATAAAACCAAGTTGTACATATATTGTTGAGACATGTTTACTGTATTCACAGATATCAGCAAAATGAAAGTGACGGGTGTCAAGGGTGATGCTCAGGTAGACAATTCTGTCGTCTCCGGTATTAATGAAGGTCAAATGGGATCTATTGGTGAGTTTACTGATTTGCTAGAGCACATCTTTCTATATCACAATGCTAATTCCTACGGTTACCCTTGTATCTATACATAGAGCCTTACCACATGCTACAGACCCGACTAAAGGATCCCCACTCTACATATACCAAGGGCATGTGTTTATGAATCGCCGTGAGAGGTGGAAGTGTCCTGTCTCACCGGCGGCAGAATGTTCATCTGTTCGAAAACTGAGGAGAGTTGACCATTGTGAAATTGAAGTCATCGCTTTTGTCATACAATCATACAGTCATAACCTGTCTGACGCATCAGTCAAGCTATAAACATTGAACGTGATGATCAACTCTGCAAACGATGAACGTCTGAATAATATGTTTAATATGGTATTCCAGAAAACAGGCAGCAAACATACCACATTGAAAGTGCCCAAGGTGTAGTAGTGGATCAGAAAGGGGTCACGAAGGGAAGATCAGGACACATTGGATACTTCAGAGGAAAAGGTAAATTTCCAGTCAATTCGCTTTTCAGTACGTAACTTATATTCTATATATTCTATATATTCTTTTCTTCCATGATCAATACTGCATTAGGTGCCAACAGATTAATATGAACTATGCGTGTATCATACTAAATTAAAGACTCGAACGTTTATGCACACTTATATATTGAAACTAAAAAAAGATCATGTATATGTACATGTAGTTAAATAAAACTATCGAAACAAACCTTGACACCAACAATGAAACTTCGACCTAAGCAAACATTGTGTTGGTTAATATGGTCTCAATTAGGAAATAATTTACACATGTGGTTACATTTTCAGAGCTTTCTGACGTCACTGAAGAAGACATTGTTGGTCTTCTGCGGGAGAAGAACATAGCAAAACACATTCCACTGACCCATGAACATCGTATTGATGGGGATCTATTGTTTCAGCTCACAGATGGTGAACTTATAGATTTCGGGATTGGCGAATCCTTTGAAAGGAAGAAAATACTGAATCTGAAGAAATGTCTTCCGAAATAGTACATCTGTTGACTCACCTCGACTGGAGATCATGTGTAATGCCCTGTTCATGTAAATGTTGTCAATGCTATAATACGTACCTTGCATTGGTCCTCAGAGTCTTTCTTTCTCACCTGATCATAAATTGTACATTTAGCATTCGGTCATTACATGTCCTGTTGATGTAATAAACACAGTATTTGAAGCCACACAATCAAATGTGTTCTTTATTGAATGAAGTAAAAGCAGCATCTTTACCGTCGTCATTAATATCCAACTAACTGTATAGTACTGCGAACAGAGAACTGAGTATGTATAGTAAATGTATATCATACCTCGATGCAAAATGGTAATGGTAATGCTGTGATATGTTTTAATGATATCCTTTCTAAGAATTGGTGATAAATCAATGACATGCCATATACTGACTGAAAATTGAACTCATTCCTGCGAGGGCGCACGCACACACACACATGAGCGCTCCCAGACACCCCACTTTCAAAAATACCTGAAATTTGTTTATGTTTCTTCCCACAATATTAAAGTAGCCAACTCTTTAGCAGTAAGGAATGATAAATTTACGTCCAAAATTGTCATGATAACTAACTACTTTGATATAATTATTGTACAAAACAGAAAGACTTAACGCTAGAAAAAAGTCCACAGAAACAGATCCTGCAGGGAGCAAGCACATAAAATGTTCAACAAAAATATTTGAATGAGTGTACTAACGTTACTATTTAATTTTATTTATAATTTAAATCTTCGGTGAACCTCTATAGGAACCAGCTCTCTTTACCTTCTACAAACATGTTGTACGAATAAACCAAAGTATTTAACTTCGGTTATCTTACTGCGACGAAGGCTTCACCTTGATGTAAACCCACGTCCACCCTTGACAATTAATATTCTATTTACTGCACATGAGGTGATCTTATCACCCGGATCAGGTGCACACAATGTATGTACAGGTTCACACAGAACGTTTGCTATTCAATATCATCATTAAATTGACAACAGCCTTACACGCTCAAAAGTTCGTGTGAGTCTGATATCAACCCAGATAACCATACCTTTTCTCGGAAAAAGAAACCTAAAATCGTTCCTATTATCTATAAATAATCAACCAATAGTAAGGTAAAGGCCTGATATGACGTCACTTGTATTCTCCGGGAATATGACCATAAATAGATCCATGTCACTATGTAATGGTATTTAACCAGGGTAGGCGCTAGAAAGGTCCATAACGAACGGCCTTAGGCATCAAGGTAGGTTTGTTTCGCTCTCTTATGACCTACTACAACTTATAATGTGTGACACAAGAAACGAATTTTCTTCCATAAGATTGTTAAAGCATTGTATCTAATTTGTATAGAAAACCCCATTGCCGATTCTATGTTATATCATAAATGTAAATATTCGATTTTAAAATAATAACGAATCTGATCCTGTGTTGCACTCATGTTATTTTATGAATAGGCTAGATGTAAGTATATTGCGGTTTGGCGTACTTATTATTTAAATCAAAGAGAGCAATATTCTTAATAGAACACATTATTTACAATCTTTCCATACCCGAATAAATGTGCATTTTATGAATAGGCTAGATGCAAGTGTATTACAGTTGGGCGTTCTTGTTGTTTAAAGCTAAAACGCAATGAACAAAAAAGAACAAGTCGTTTTGCATATTGTCAAAAGTTATATTTGAAGCCGTAAACTGTAAAGAAAATATATTAAAAAAATGTTTGAATTAAAAACCGAAACACATTCAGAAAAAGGGTGACTGTTGTAGACACCATATATCACAAATCGAGGAACTGCAATAAGCAGGAGTATGGAGGAATCTGAAGGAAGTACACTAGGTGGTATTTTTAGATATTTGAAAATCCATTGTCAGAAGGTTAATTGTTTGTTGCTGTAAAAACTAACGATTGTAAATGAAAAAGCAGCGAGAGAATGGTAAGAGACAGAAACCTTTCCACAAAATGATCTGAACAATAACTTAATCATGAGCTAATGCTCATTTTGGTCACAGGTGTGTTATTGAAATGCCCTCCATATGTATACCGGAAAACATGACATGGCTGTTTCAACCTTGCTCAAACAATTTCTCAGAAACACTTGGTTAAAAGACCATGCTTGATTGCACATCGTTACCCGTGCCATACAGCTCTGTGGGGGGACTTTTGCCACTCTGAATCTGCCTAGATCTAATTAAGAAGCATATGAGGCGGTCTCACTTAACACCTAGCATTTCACAACTTCACAACACACTTGCTTTCATTTCTGAAAATATGTTCTGAGTCTTTGAAGATAGATATGGAAGTATACTGAGTCAAAAAAGAAACTTCACTAAATGTAATTTGAAAAATAATGAATAATTTTTCTCTGATGATACATCTATGCATCCGAAATGGGATCCCTAACTTTCGACTCTAGAAAAACGTTAGCAAAACCCACTCAAACCCATCCATTCCTCGTGCAAATGACGTTAGTGCCAAATCAGGTTTTGCACGTGCAGTCGATCACGTGATCTTCGCATCGAAGTTTTCGTCAGATGCACGTCTTTGCATTGGCCTCAAGAATTGAAAAAACACTTTTAAACAACAGTTCTAACGGTACTTGAAATGCCACGATTGTCAAATGTGCAACGTGAACGTGCCGTTGGCATGTTGCAAGCGGGAAGATCAGTTATTGACGTCGCAAGAGCAATGGGATGCAGCCGTCGTACTGTGTATGACTTACGAGGTCGTCTACAACAAACTGGCACCACTTCTGATCGCCCAAGGTCGTGTCGTCCACGTGTGACGTCACGAGCAGAAGACCGTCAAATCGTCCTACGTCACCTACGTGACAGATTTGTGCCGGCTACACGAACCAGGGCTGAGATGTTTAGAGGTCGACTGTCCTCACAGACCATTCGAAATCGGTTGGAGGCTGCCAATCTCCATTCTCGACGTCCATATCGTGGGCCAATATTGACGCCGTTTCATCAACGTCAACGTCTGCTGTGGGCCTAACGGCATCTCCGATGGACCCAGAGAGACTGGAATCGAGTCGTCTTTAGTAATGAATCCAGGTTTACCCTCAGATACGCGGACGGCAGGCATAGAGTCTGGAGACGGCGTCGTGAACGGTATGCCCAATGTTGTGTACAGGAAGTCGACAGATTCGGGGGCGGAAGTTGCATGGTGTGGGGTGCTTTCTGTAGGAACAACCATTCCCGACTTCTGGTCATCCGTGGAAATCTCACAGCTGCTGCTTACCGCGACCAGGTGCTCACCCCTGAACTCGTTCCTTTCAGGTCTACAGTTCCAGCATGATAATGCTCGGCCGCATACCGCGATGTTGACACGAATTTCCTTCAAAACGCCGGAATCAACGTCATGGACTGGCCATCGAGGTCCCCTGACCTTAATCCAATAGAGCACGTTTGGGATGCACTTGGGAGAAGGATTCGTGGTCTTAGGAACCAACCTCAGAATTTGCAGGAACTTGGCGCTGCCTTGCAAGAGCAATGGCGCAGAATCCTCAACCACGTGTTCACAACATCAGGCTGTCGATGAGGAGACGGTGTTTGGCAGTGGTGAATGAGAATTTTCGCATTTTTATTCTTGTGACTTGACATTGTGTATACCCATGTTTTGGAACGGCGGTGTAGCCTAATGGAACTGATTATGGCACTGTCAGTGTATCGAGTACATCACACATATCTCAGCAATGAAATAATAACAATTTAACCATCCAACAATCTCTTGTTCTTTTATAGTGCCCTGAAGAAAGAATGTGAAGTTTCTTTTTTGACTCAGTGTATCTGTGCTCGCCACTTTTATGAACATTTGTCCAATGGATCATGTAAGGAAGATTTCAGGGATGATAAGAATTCTGTTCAAACTTTTGATTTTACTATATTTCAGATCAAAAGTTTAGACTCACTGAAAACACTCACTATATGTTATGCATATATGTATGGTTACATCGAAGATTGATTTCTCCCCTAACTTGGGATAACCAACTGCAAACCTTATGCAGATGAATTGTACGAGGATCATGCATCAAATTGGTGAAAAGCATGTGCAAATATCGTGCATGTGAACAGTTGCGTTTTGGCGTAAAGTTTTGTTAAGAATTCGCCAATTGTCACTGATTTTTATAATTTATTGAACTCATGGCAACAATCTTTTCAACGTTACAAACTTGTTTTACAATACATCAGTTCATGTGTAAACAGTAACAGTGTGGAATATTTTGCAAGATCTAGTTTATAACAGTTGCCTGAAATAAGTGGCTATATTTACACTAGTGAGTCTAAACTTTTGATGGGAAGTATAGAATCAAAATGGTAATAATTCCGGTTCTCCTAATGATTAGTGTCAAAGTCCGTCCTTGTAAGTCATGATGGAAACATGCTCTAATGTCTACCAGGTGAATTTGTCCTATTGCTTTTCATGTTTGTTCAGTCAGGTTACAAAATGTCCACGCATGACACCACGGTCACAGGAGTGGAAGGAGGCACAGTGAAACAATCCATTGTTGCTGGTATCGTCCACGGCGGGATGAGTCATAACCCCACGACCAACCGCAACCAAGGTTGTCAACTCATACAGTACTCATGACCTCTAAAGTAGTTTATGTGTCAAGGGTGTTTGTATCATATTCATGTGGTCACTGAGATGTTTCTTGATAAGGTCTACATGATTAAACATACCGATAAGGTGATATATGACAAGACATGGAGTCCTTATTTGGAAATACATTCTTCAATAATTAGTATTTCAAAGTTCAAATGCAATAATAATATGATATTCTGCATATATTTTATTTTCAGTTAATAAAAGGTAGCATTTCCTTGTGTCTTCTGTTGAAATTTGCTGCCATTTATACTTTACTTATTGGATAATTATCAACAAAAGCGCAAATGCTTTTCATAATCATAATCTTTGTTACAACATACAGCTCATTCTATGATCCAAATATCACAACCATGTGTTAATCATACCTGGTTAATGATCCCGTAGAAAAGTATATATTAATACTTAAAGTACTAATAATCATATTCCACCCCAACGTTGTATCAATACAATTTAACTTCTGTCATTCCAGGAAGTCGAAGCATCACAAACCAGGGTAATATTGATAATATCGCCAGAGGTGAAAACCAAAGCGGGGCCATGTCCGCTTCAGTCGGTGATCCGACATGTGGCACTAGAGGTAAGACGTCTCCCGGACAGATTCCTATGATATTGCCGCCTCAAGGAATGATATATACACTACTTTGAGAGTTTACAATGTGGACCTTGTCTTCACACGCAAACACACGCACGCGCAAACATACCTACAAGTATATATATATATACACTAACATACATTTAGGGGATAACTGTACTGTTTTGGACGAATTGGGGACGTATACCGGTGGTTATATAGCCGAAAATTGAACGTTATATCGGCTCCGCTTACGCGGGTGACGTCACACTCCATAATGGCGTCATACATCTTGTTTCATGATCATGGGTCAACACCACGTTGCGAGTAAGTTGTTTGAACGTAAAACTAAATTTATGATACTGTTTTGTCTTTTTTTAACACAAATTCCACCCATTTTAGCTGGATAGGGGCGTTAATATGACCAATGGCTTCTGCAAATGACAATGTCCTGCAAAACAGCGTTACACCAATTGTGTAGGGATGCACGTTCGAAGGTTTTGGTGACTCGTTTTCAAATTGCGACCGTATATGCTGATTATACGGTTGGAAATTTATAGCATTGACCAATCAGAACTCGTGTTACATACTAAGTTGAATTAGAATTATTAAAGACATTTATGAACAGTTCTCATTTAATATTAGAGCTACATGTACATTGTTCAATAATTAGTATATCTCCATATGCTCGGAAACCACTATACTTTGAGCTAAACTGAATTTGCAGTTACATTGCGAGCACGAAAACTTTTAAGCAGATTACTTTTGTGCTAGGAACCACATTGAGGGGCCATGATCTCGTTTTCGATCGGGCTGACATAAACACCAAGAACATTGTTTAGCCCAAAGTCCTGTTAATTTGCACACGAGCTCGTTAAATCACGGGTGTGTATACACAGGGTATAATTGTCATTTCGGTACATGATGTGACACGTTCATCATTCTGATACGCTGGTGTCTGCTCCCTGGAGTGGAATTGGAGTCGACATTTGTATACAGCGTTTACGAATACAAAGTTCGAATACATTCATCATATGCCATTCTGAACAGTGTCAATCAATGAAAGGTTTCTAGTTGCTGTTCATTCTTGAATGTAACATTTCATTCATACATACATACATACATACATACATACATACATACATACATACATACATACATACATACATACATACATACATACATACATACATACATACATACATACATACATACATACATACATACATACATACATACATACATACATACATACATACATACATACATACATACATACACATGCATACATACATACATAAATACACATACATACATACATACACACACACACACACACACATACATACATACATACATACATACATACATACACACAGACATACACACATACATACATACATACATACATACATACATACATACATACATACATACATACATACATACACATACATACATACATACATACATACATACATACATACATACATACATACATACATACATACATACATATGAAGAAAAGCTTGGTAAATCTTTTGACATATGGTTTCTAAAGATGTTCATGCTAAAAGCACATCAGTTTCAATGCAAATCTTCAGCAGATCCAAAAACTGACCCCAGCCGAACTATGAAAAATATGAAAATACAAAGCATCATGAGAAACAGAATTATCTCGATTGTTCATTGATGACAAACTTTGCAATGGTCACAGCACATAGAAAGAAAAAACTCCAGCATTTAAAGGAGGTCATGATAATTTGCAAAGCACAAATTGAGGAAAGTAATGATCAAATATTTTTAAAATAAGCATGTTTTCGAAAGTATCTGACACTGTATATGTGTAAAACCGTCAGCCAAATTTGTGTAACAATCATACTAAAAGTATTCATTATTGTTTTTTCAAACTTTGATGTCAGGAAAGATAAAATAAACTTTTTTTTCACACCCGTTTGTCATTATTCTTTTACAAACTTTTTCTATTTTACAAATATCAAAATTAAATCGTTTGATTATTCTCACATATTTAATTGTAAATTTGGCAAAAGGGCTTGGTGTGAGAAGAATCTAATGGTAACATATGATATTTTTTTCTGAAATAACTTGTATACTTAAGACTGAACATGTTTTATGTATACAGTGGTATTAAAGCTGTTTTCAGTTATCATAAAATATCAGTCTAACTGTTAAATTATTCTTTTGAAATAATTAAATGTTAGCAAATATGCATGTTACACCACTGATGATTTTTTATATCCTGCCTGTTACACCACTAAACTTTCTGCAACTTACTGGAACATTAAACCAAATCAACCGCCATATGATGCTTTGGATTACTTAATAATCAAAATTGGAGAACGGCTTTCCAACATGTGGCATTGGAAAACAAATGATATCAACAGTTAAGATTAAAATGTACCAATTCAAAGAATACTGCGACACCAATGACATGTTGTGTTACACCACTGATTTTTCTTTACCTCACTCTAAATACAAATCCAAATTAATTGCCTTTCATTGATAATTAACAGATTTAAACAGCTCAACAGCAAATTCTGAACACTCAGATTTTAAAAGGTTTTTAAAAAATAATATACAAAAGGAACAAAATGAACAAATTATAGTAATATTGTCACACCAATGACATTTCTTGTTACACCACTGATTTTTATTGAATTAACTTCAACGATAAATTCAAATTAATTGCCTTTAATTGATCATTAATAGAATTGAACAGCTCAATAGCAACTTTTGAACACTCAGATTTTAAAAGGTTTTTCAAAAATTATTAAAAACAATAAAATGAACATATTGTAGTAATATTGTTACACCAATGACATTTTTTGTTACACCACTGATTTTTCTGAACTTAATATACTAATATACCAGAACAAATTACCTTCACAGACTTTACATGAGTTCATGGTCATAAAATATACTGGATAAATACAATGCAAAGCAGTTGAGTTTTGCGAACAAGTGACTTAAATGAACATTTTGTCAGTGGTGTAACAAAAATTGTCAGTGGCGTCACATTTTCCCATGTTATACCACTGACAGTTACACCACTGACCTATTCCCACTTTTATGAACTTTATAACAATTAATGCTCCCTAACCACAGACCACCTGGCATAAATGTTGATGTTTTAGCAACTTTGATGTACTTTAAATAAACATTGTTATGAAAAAGAACACATGAATAAGAAATCAACGTTACACCACTGACTCGATAAAAAGTTATGATATGAAGTAGACTCACCAACTGCATCAAACTTAAACATCAAAATAAAATTTGGCCTCCACAAAACGTCTGCCACGAGAAGAAAGTCATCATCAAAGGGACCATTTAGTGTTTCATATTTTTTACTCAAACGAGATAATTATTAATGTCACAAGTTTATATTCGTTACACCACTGACTGTGACATTTTGGACAGTCACTGTTTTCATTGCAAATATGTGATTTTCATTTTGTTTTCAATATTTCATGCAGGAATGTGTTTTTTCTTTCAAAATGATGATAAAAACCCAATTTTGTCCCCAAAATAACAAACAGGTACACCATTTGACATCATTATGAGGAACAAAATACATTTTTCTTTCATAATATGATTTTTGAAAACAAATTGAAACGATATTTTCAGAGCAATGTGTTACTGACCAAAAGTTGGGCAAATTTTGAGAATGACCCATCTATGGTTCTGGCCTTCTTGCTGTGGATATTTCATTAAGGTTTCATTAACCAGTTGTACTATGATCTTATATTTCTTGCAGAGTGGAATTTTGTACAATCGGAAATAATAAAATAATGTTCCATTGATGTGTTGTGTTTCGTTGTCTTGGAAATGTGGCCAGTTGAAATTTCAGGACAGGAAGCTGACTAGCATATCTGTCATGAGAATGTCAGACCTGGGGTTATCCTAATCGGTTTCATTCTGTTTTTCAAATCGAGATTGTGATTTGTTACTGACTGTGAATGTTTTGTTTCTGACATGGAGAAAATTGACATGATGCCATAATTGATCTTTCATCCAAATGAATACATCTAGTTTAAAGGGTATACAAAATATGACATAAATATTGATAAAAATGTATTCACGGATGCTCATCTAAGCACTTGATCACTTGTAGTTGAACAGTTAGGGGTTATTTTTAGGCATTGATAAGTTGCCGGTTTTACGAATATCTGTAGCCCCTGCGTTTAACTATTACACATTATACTGACTTGTGACGCGTCGATTATAACGTTTGTGTGAATACACTCGCGTATGCTGTTCAATATCAGTCAGAAATCGATCATCCAGGAGGGGAAACTATGATGCACGTTATTTTGTGTACTGCCACGGCAACAGTGTCAACATTATCCAATATGTAGATATGTATGTTAGGAGGCCATACGTTCTGATGGTGAATCAATAGCGATGTTCTCAGGATGTGTAGATATAAGGGGAGCTCGTTAAATCACGGGTGTGTATACAGGGTTGTTGAACATACCGCTGTGGGGAGAGAGTCCACAGAGTATAATTGTCATTTCGGTACATGTTGTGACACGTTCATCTGATACTCTGGTGTCGACATTTGGATAAGACGTTAACGATTAAAGTTCAAATACGTAATCATGTGATATTCTGGACAAGTCAACAATCAATGACTAACGCAAACAAATTTCTGTGTAAGGCATTGGGCCGTTGTACCTAATATTGCCATTAAACCCAATGCACCCCAGTAGGGTGCAAAGTTTTAGAGTTACATTTGTATCTTGAAAAAATACTTACACATACTTTTTTACCTTTATTTCTGTGATGTTAGAGAGATCGTAGCATGCAAAGATGTAGTAATTGTTTGGGAGTTATTCCACCTGATTCGGTGTCAGGAGATTTGGACATGAGTGAAAAAAGAAAATGGTGGCGGGTTTGAGTGTTAAGTTGTGAAAACTATCTACCTTAAATGTTTTGCATATAAATATTCTCCTCTGTGTAATTTATTTGAACGATACTTTTGCAAGAATAATTAAAATGTTTTAATTTCAGGCATGATCATTAAGCGCATCCCAAAAGGGCGCAGAGTCCCCAAGGTTTTCATTGACAGATGTCAAGTAAATATTGCAGGAAACTCTGTTAGTGATTACATGACCTAAAATGCAAAAATGTTATACTTTCGTCCTACATAATTATTGTCGGACTACGACATGGTACTGAAGTTTTACAATAAACAACTTGGACACAGTATTATCACGAAAAACTATGATTAATGTGTAATCTTTGCAGAATATTGAGTGTACATGATTTTGTTAGAATCATTGAGGAAGACGATTTTGCTGATGCTTTTATATTTATCACTCCACCTGATAATGACACAGTCTGACGATGACAGAGGTGAGGATGAAGGGAGAAGTATTGACATCATGACAAGTTTATGTTTAATGCTTAAATTAATTGATACAAATCTCTCATAAACTGGCTATCCTAAGAGAGGGAATCGATATGAATTTGCAAAGAAGATGTCACTTCTGTTAAAAAATACCTCATAAAACCTGGGGAAGTTCGCCCCCTATTAGTGTGCAGAAACATATTTCGCAATTTTTACAAACATGTACAAATTCATTGAAAACAACACTCAATTATGTTCATTATGACCAAATGGCCAAACTATATTTAGAAAATAAGCAATATTTAGAACGTTGGGGATTAAAGGGTTAATAGAAATTGGAGTCCATTGATTGGCTATTGATGCTTTATTCCTGTAAAATTACACCGAACGCCTCCTTCCTATGATAGTTACTGTAAATAATGCTACCGGGCAAATATCGACAGCGTACTTCTGTATACCACAGTTATTACCAACCCAAGAATACCACTACTTTCAGTTTGTGTCTCAACCAAGAACAGCTTTCTGAAAATTGATAAATTGCTTATTGACATGTACAATATGTACACATGATTCATAATTGGCCAATCAATCTCTGCAAACATCGCACAACCAAACACATAACAATCCCAGAAAATCAAGAACATATCAATAAATGTCCCACACAAACAAACACATAACAAACTCGTCTAGTACAAAAAGAACATATGTACCAGACAATCAACCACATAGCAATGGATATCCTGGTCAAATTTCCTGGAAAATTGATCTACTATAGAGGCTCACTATGTGCATAGATTCTTTGACAACAGTTGAGTGTGTATGTGTGTTTGAGAGTGAGGAGCTCGAGGGGAGGGGTTAAGGGATTGGGGATCGGGGATTGGTGGTGAAGATAAACGTAAAATCTAAATGTGTATTGTATAACGTAATATTTCATACACATATTCTTGTGGGGTGGGGCTGGCGAGTAAGGGGACAGAATAATAGGTAATAAGGAAGATTGAGAAGGGCATGTTCGTAGGTAGGAATATCGCAAATGGTTAACTGTAAAATTAAGTTCAACACAATAACATTACAAACTCATACACAATATTAAAGTTCTCAAACGGAGATCGTAGCTTGAAATATTATCATTCAGGACAAACTTCACAATCTCTATTCATGCACCATACACATATTGTAGACATTGCAGTAGCATGTGTGAGCCAGACATGGAAAATTATTATACTTAATCGGGAATAAAGAAGAACAGATAGAAGGTCGCTCGATCCACATATAGCAATGTGCACAGGTGGTGCATTTCAGTGCTGGAAAATGAACATGGAGTTGGGTCAGATCAGTCGTGAGGTCAATATATTGTTAGTCACTCAATTTCTGGGGAAAGTCCGTTAATAGATCCGTGTTATACCCATACTGCCGTTCCGCCCGAGCGATGGCCATTACATAATAAACACTTCCGTGAACATGGATGCCCCTCATAGCCATTGCACTAGTATATTTCATTAGAATATGAAACGGAATTAATAAAATTGCAAATCTTAAGATTGGAGTAATTTTAAAATTATTAGAAACAAGGTGATGTCATCTGTATGAAAAGTAAAGAGAACATTTGAAGCCACACTTGATGAGGAAATATACAATACACACTTTTCTAAGACTTGAGGGCGTTTGATTAAAAGTTATATGTAACAAGAAACATACTGATAGTTCATAGTTCCCATCAATTGATCAACAGCACTTACAAGTTGTTTTGCTAAGATTTTTTAAATATATGTATTTAAACACGTGTAACTTTCTCACAGACAACTCTATGGCGAAAAGGAATTTGCAATCGGGATTTATGCCCCGTTATTCAACAGCCGATCAGCTAACGTATATAGCTGGGCAGTAGACGAAGGAAGGGGAATAACAGCTGTTTTTGTTTGACTTTAGGAAAACATTGGGCCAAGTATGGCATAAATTAATCATTCTCAAACTTCAAACATACGGTACAGAGGGCTCTCTTTTGAAATGGTTTGAAAGTTCTCTTGCACATAGAACGCATGAAGTTGTCATAAACGGCTATAGCTCTGAATCTAATGCCATAGAAGCGGGCGTTCCCAAGGATCAGTCTTAGGACCGCTACTATTATTGTTCATATGACTGATATCGTTGAAGGTATAGACATATACGTTTATTTGCCAACGACACGTCAATAAATAACACAATGGATTACAATATTACATCAGTCATGTGTATCATTAATGACCTGCAAAAAATCAGATTGGGCCAATAATTGGAATGTAGGATTTAACCCCGAAAAGATTGAAAGTACAACTTTTACTCGTAAAACCAATTAGCGTCTTGGACCGAATTTATTCTTGTACTCTAATCAGGTGTAAGAAGTAGAAAGTCAGAAACAGTAAGGACTTACGCTTCAAAATACGCTTGATCATGGAAAGTACTTAACTATGATATTGTTTAGAAGGTTAGTCCCATAATTTAATATCACCTATCAAGGAAAACTATAGAGACATTGTACAAGTCGTTTATTCGTCCCATCGTCGTCACATTTGGCATAAATTGGTACAAATAAGCAGGCTCTTCTGCTTGCAAATCTCCATTTGGATGCTCAGAAGTATATGCGGTGCAGTCAGGAGTATCCACCTAACTCATTTTAAGTCTCTAGATGAAAGACGATATCTTCTCAAACTGTTGACAGTTTACAAAATGGACAGCCGCGTGACGCTTTATTATCTAACTGAACTAGTAACAGGTAGAGTTGCTGAGATAAGTATTTATGAATTTATAACTGTAATTTCTACTCCAGATTGGACAAGCACCTACTTCGACTTAAACCCAGGAATTTGATTCTGTCAGATTATCCACTGTCACACCAGGTTCTTCTACAGTGATAGATTTTCTGTATACATTTTTGAAACATCTAACTGCTCACATGGTTATCACCGTCAAGACGCCCCTCGTTATCCATTAACATGTCGAATATATCAACATATTAGGGAATATAAGCCATTTTACTCTGAAGATTATAACTTAAACACAACTCCATACTTCGCTGAGTAACTCCACCAGCATGGACATTCTTAAATCTGTACACGAGTACATAAAACACAAAAGATTTTAATGATCATACGTACAACGAATTTCAGTCTGCAAATCAGTTTCCACGTTGGCACAACTAACTTACAAGTTTTACTTTTTTTACCTTTTTGAGATCTGTCTTGTTATTGCTTATTGTTAACGTAGCGGTATTGGTATAAGCATTTTACTTGTTTACCAATCCGTTTTTCTTTTGGAAATAAACCCATTGTTTAAACAACATGAGCAAGACATGGATGATATACAATCAGGAAAAAATAAGAACAGAAATTCGTCAGATCCATTTATAGCAATGAGCACTGGGAGTGCATGTCAGTGTTGAGTCGAGTCGAGTGATCAATTAATACATTTTTAGTCACTCAATTTCTGGGGAAAGTCCGTAAATAGATCCATGTAATACCGCTCCTGGCCTTCACTGAAGGGTTCAGCCCGCGAGAGGATTACGTGACACTGCAGATAGTCGTACGCCATCCCTCCAGGTAAGTGAGCTGTGAAACCTTTACGGAGTTACTAGTCCCCGTATATGCGGCGGTTACAGGTTTATCCTGACTATGAAGTGTTGAAGTCAAATTACGTAATCGTATACGAAAGTTCCAAATGCTAAAGGTTGAATTTTCGTGTTCAAAGCTTCCTTGTAACATAGGAGCAGGACAAAACTATGGATCAGTGCGTGATTAGAACGACTGGGATATCCGTTTCCTAGCCCAGTGTAGACTGGGAAATATCAAAGTGATGATCCAATCAAATTTTACATTAATTTGTTTCAGATAGGAACATGAGTAACGCAGATTATAATATCCATGTAACTGGTGCTGGCAGGGGCAGCAACGTCGGAACATTCAATGTTGCCGGTGTCGTCCACGGTGGGATGGGAAATAGAGAGACCACCAACTATAACCAAGGTTTATGTATCAACATCATCACCTCCACGTTATTTATCATATTATATATTGATAAGTCCAGTTAATCCTACAACCAACAAGGCACATACCCGTGTATCTAATGTATTCAGATAATAGATTTCTGATGCGTTAGCTTTGTTTACAGTGTGAAGAATAATGTAAAAGAACCAAGCACCTGCAATCAACTTAATTGTTTTGCTAATAAGTGTTGTTTCCTCGTGTGTATATATTTTTATTTATTTTTATTCATTTTATTCCACTGCTTTTTTTGTATTAAAGTTTTAATTCATGTCATAAAGGAAGCCGAAGGATCGTGAACACAGGTCAGATAGGCAACATAGCAACTGGTGACAACCATGCAGGCGGGATGCAAGCCACGATCGCCGGGCAACAGGGAGCACCTGCTAGGAAGGGTAATAAGTGTTGGAATCTTGAACTACGACATATATGTAATTGTATTTGTGGTTATAAACATGAATTGAGTGGGAGACTGAAGCAGAGGAACATTGGCATTTTGAGTCAAAGATCTGTGTTCCATGGCATGGTGTTCTTGTCGAGTTAGGTGCATTTAACGTCACTTGGAATAATGTTTCGGTTATATCAGGGTGTTTCAGCTTTAAGTCCAGAAAGTCCGATGTAATCAGGTCTTCAAAGTTTACCAATTTGATTGAATCACAAGAGGCAATGCATATCGAAAAAATATAAAAATATTCTGAGCAAACCGGGATTCGAACCCACATTACGGGTTTCTGGTAAGCCTAAGAAATAAATATTTGTACGGCGCCTTATACGGCTGGGACAAAAATATGAGACGTATTGAGCTGATAAATAAGTTATCTTAATTTGAAAACATATTACTAAATGATAAATAGGTTATTCTGGACATACTGCGATAGAGACAAAGACAAACGGTGTTTTAATAACTCGAACCGGGCTAGACAAAACACATGATATACCAGTCTAATGTCTTGTGCCACACATCTTTTGTGAATTCAGATCAATGCAAATCACGTATATATATTTACATAATAGATATGAACTGTGTCCTACTGAATAGGCATGGGTAGTATCCGCAGACAAAGGTTTACTTGAAGCTGTAAAGAGAGTGCCCGCATTTTCAATGATTCTCAATGCCATCATGGTCATCAAATATTGAATGTTCGTGATCACGATATCGATGATACATTGATATTGGGATGCCGTTACATTGTATCTTGTCCAACCAACGCGTTCAACTGTTAATGATGTCTGTATGCAATGATACATGTGTATGTTAGCATAAGGTTACAATAAATATAAGTTGTACTTACCTAATAAATGTTTCCAAGAAAGTTCACATTAAAGGAAAAACACATGGCAGCACAAAACGTAAGGAAGGGAAGTGCCGTCATATTATCCTGGTATCATTGAATGCATTATGATCCGTATACTTCAGTAACTCCAGAAACTAAAAGTCTTTCCGAATAGTGTGGGAAGTAATCCATGTAAACAGAGCGTTTACTGGTAGAATGCGTCATTGTGAAGTGTTGAATATTTGACCGAATCTTCCTCATAGAAAAAGATTAATTCTGAAAGAAACGAAAATTCTTAAAGTTCGTTTTCATTAGCAACAATGAATCTACAAAGTCCTGTTGTCATTTATTCTTATTACTGTGGATTGGTTAACAAATGACGTGGGTAACAGCAAACAAGGCGTAGGGCGCCTTCACCCATTGACACAGGCTGAGAGTCACTACTGATAACAAGGTTTGTCTGACCTAGTGTCTTGTAATCAGTGTCACTTAGCTGTACAACTAACTCGCAACATGCATCATACAAATGCACACGAATGGTTAGTCAAATGGGTGAAACGCGGGAAACCACATGCTCGACTTATTTGAACCTTTGAACTCAAACACTGATTCCTCTAGCGGGTTATACGCCATGTCTACCCAAATGTATACATAACTGTGCGTGCACGTGTACATGCACATGCAGTCATATCACCAAAATACAAAAGAAAACAAAACATATTTACTTACACACATCAGCAGCATTCCCTTTCTCGTATTTCTTAGGTATTCAAACAATTTGAACCTGCCTTGTGACGTCACAGCTACCATAGCTTCTTCCTGTGTAACAGTATCACCGACTCCACAGATATAGGTCATGTGCAATGGGAAGCGGACTCTTGAACAAGGCATATCCCCTCAAGTTGCATTCATTTGTAACACCGTTGGTCATGGTGACCTGTAGCGACAGCTGTTATACACTATAAAGAAGTTATTGCAATTGACGTGTCACCCAAACCCTTCATGGCAATAGGAGGCCCTTTACAACAAAAAGAAGCTTTCCCTGAGAAAGTATAACATGTAAAACATTTCGTGCATGTCGCTTGCTTAGGTTTACCCTTATTGACCTTCTTGCAAATGTCAGAATTTAAAATTGTTTGAGACAGGATCATTCAGCATTAATACAGGTGAATGTACACACATGGATTCATAACTCCATTCATTGTGCTGACATATATCTCGTGTTATTTTGCGAGCTGTAATTTTCCGTAGGTGCATGTAATTATATGTTTAGTTTACCGTGACAGATATAAACAGCTGAGCGACTAGGCACGACATTAATGTGTGGATGTGGTTGTTATAGTGACCAGCACACCTATTGTGTCATCAATTGTTGTACTGTGGAATACATCAATGCTGTACCTGAACTATTTCTGAGAAAATATCCCTCTGGGAAAACCGATCTATTTATATTTCTTACCTAGTCACCATTCAGATGTTAACAATAACTCGTTCCCCATGAAACCAGTATGTAGAAGTGGTTGTTATAGTGATCTACGATTATGTTAAAGGTTGTGGCTATGTACGGGATTGTTTTGTCACCCTGCAGTTGTTGCAATGTCACTGTGTACCTGTTTATTTGTCTCTGTATGGCTGTGGTTTTGTCACTGCGTAGTTGTATTTCTGACATTTTGTAGATGTGGTTTTGTTACTGTGTATATGTTGTTTTCTCTCTGTGTAGCTGTTGCCACTGTCTAAGTTTTTTCTCTCTCTGTGTAACTGTGGGTTTGTCTCTGTGTAGCTGTTGCCACTGTCTATAAGTTTTTTTCTGTCTCTGTGTAACTGTGGTTTTCTCAATGTGTTCACGATCCCATTACAAATGATATATGACAGTGTAGCTGTGATTTGCCACTGTGTAGATGTTGTTTTGTTACTGTGTAGTTCATACAGATCAGCTTTAGACAAAAATTACTGTAAGTGTCGTAGAACGTTTTCATAGAAACGATTGTTCTCAGAATGATTTTACGACTTTGATTATCTGTTCAGTTACTTCTGACAGGGGCGTCTATTTAAAACAAAACCTGACTACAGAACAACTGCTACACACTGTCGATTAAGGATAGCACGGGTTAACCAGGTGTACATACTCTTGTCAGTAGTTATATTCTAAGACAGCATAAACTCTGAGTATTAAGTGATATTGAATGTCATTCATCACATCAACGTAATATTTGTTTTAATCATACAAAGTATTATTATGCATCTTATTTTCATCAAATGATGTTTTGTTTTTTATAAAATGTACTCATTTCTCATAAACGAAATTATCACTTTTTAATCAGGCCTGTAAACTTTTTAAGCTTGATTGGTGACAATTAGAAATAGATGGAGTTGTTAGTTTTTGTGTGGTGTCTTGGGACTTGCATGGCACTTGGTGTTTCTTTGACAACATTATTTTCAGGCAACGGTAAAGTGAATATTGCTGTCTGCGCCCACAAACAGCATTCACTCAGTTACCACTGTATGTTGGTAGTCTGGCTAAAAACTCGTCACCTATCCCTCATATGTCATATTGTGATGATATTTGGTACAGTGTTGTTATTACTTTATTCTTATCTGCAATGATGGCTGACGTTCGGTGCTACGTCATGCTCAAAGACGTGCAGGTTGAGACTTCAGTGGCAGCGGATATGATGGGACATTGCTGTAGACAGAGTGGGACAGTTCAGAATTACGACGCGCTGTTCCAGCCCTCGCATGCACAACTTTCGATAATAATTATTTCAATGGACCCTTATCATGGAGCATGCATACCTCTTTATTAACTGGACGGAATGTTAGTGCTGTTCCGTCATTTGTTGGCGCTACGTCAGTTCAGCGTTAAATGGGTGGTGGGAACAACGACGACTGGAATCGACTAAGTATAAAGGTGTAATGTAGAGTACCTAACTGCAACATGGCAAGCACTATAGAAGTTGTAGGATAACTCTGTAAGTGCACAAATACCCAGTTTTATCTATCATCAGGAACACATTATATTTGGAATAGAATATCAGCAATATATATCAGCAAAATGGAAGTGACGGGTGTCACGGGTGATGCTCAGATAGACAATTCTCTCGTCACCGGTATTAATGAAGGTCAAATGTGATCTATTGGTGAGTTTACTGATTTGCTAGAGCACATCTTTCTATATCACAATGCTAATTCCTACGGTTGTCCTTGTATCTAAACATAGATCCTTACTACAGACCCGATTAAAGGATCCCCACTCTACATATACCATGGGCATGTGTTTATGAATCACCGTGAGAGGTGGGTGTGTCCTGTCTCACCGACGGCAGAATGTTCATCTGTTCGAAAACTGAGGAGAGTTGACCATTGTGAAATTGAAATCATCGCTTTTGTCATACAATCATACAGTCATAACATGTCTGATGCATCAGGAAACCATTAGACATCGAATGTGATGATCAACTCAATAGGTTTTCTATCTGTAAACAATGTACGTTTTAACGATATATTTAATACGGTATTCCAGAAAACAGACAGCAAACATACCACATTGAAAGTGCCCAAGGTGTCGTAGGTGGACAGGACATGCGAGGCGCATCAGTGGATCAGAGAGGGGTCACAGAGGGAAGATCAGGACACATAGGATACTTCAGAGGAAAAGGTAAATCTCCAGTCAATTCGCTTTTCTGTACGTAACTTATATTCTATATATTCCTTTCTTCCATGATCAATACTGCATTAGGTGCCAAAAGATTAACTATCGAAACAAACCTTGACACCAACAATGAAACTTCGACGTAAGCAAACATTGTTTTGGTTAATATGGTCTCAATTAGGAAAATAAATTTACACATGTGGTTTCATTTTCAGACCTTTCTGAGGTCACTGAAGAAGACATTGTTGGTCTTCTGCGGGAGAGAACTAGCAAAACACATCCCACTGTTCCAGGAACATGGTATTGATGGGGATCTCTTGTCCCAGCTCACAGATGTTGAACTTATAGATTTTGGGTTTAGCGAATCATTTGAAAGGAAGAAAATACTGAATCTGAAGAAATGTCTTCCGAAATAGTACATCTGTTGACTCACCTCGACTGGAGATCATGTGCTATGCCCTGTTCATGTAAATGTTGTCAATGCTATAATAAGTGACCTTGCTTGCATTGGTCCCCAGAGTCCTTCTTTTCTCACCTGATCATAAATAGTACATTTAGCACTCGGTCATTACATGTCCTGTTGATGTAATAAACACAGTATTTGAAACACAAAATCAAATGTGTTATTTTATTGAATGAAGTAAAAGCAGCATCTACACCGTCATCATTAGTATGCAACTAACTGGGTCGTGAGAACCGTTTATATGTGGTAAATGTATATCATAGCTCGATGCAAAATGATAATGGTAATGCTGTGATATACTTTAATGATATCCGTTCAAAGGATTTGTGATAAATCAATGACATGCCATATGCTGACTGAAGTTTGAACTCATTCCTGCGCGCACGCACACAAACACATGCGTGCGCGCCCAGAGATCCCACTTTCCAAAATAACCTTGTTTTATGTTTCTTCCTACAATATTAAAGTAGCTTATTCTTTGGCAGTCACGTCCCAAATGGTCATGATAACTAACAGAAGGAATTAACGCTAGAAAAAGTCCACAGAAAGAGATTATGCTGGGAGCACGCACATAAAATGGTCAGCAAAATATCTGTATGAGTGTACTAACGTTACTATGTAATATATCTTATTATTTTAAATCTTCAGTGAGCCTCTATAGCAAACAACTTTCTCTATCTTCTACAAACATTTTGTACGCATAAACAAAAGTATACAATTTGTGTTATCTTAGTGCGACGAAGGCTTCACCTTGATGTAAACCCACTTCCACCCTTGCAATACACAATGCCATTTTAGAAAGTGGTCAAATGTAAGATATGCTACATTTGGGATTACATTTTCTTAGTAAAGCACAGATTCTAGTACTTTTGGGGTTGAGTCCCATCCGAGATTCTGGCCCACACTCTCAGAGTCAGGCACCTAATCGCCAGCACACAAAGTCAGACGTCTAGACCGCTCAGCCACCGCGCCATCCACAAACAATGGAAGTCGGACAACTGGTAGTCTAGACTGCGAATGTTTGAATTAAAGAAAAGAAAAAAGGTGACTGTTGTAGACGTAATATATCACAAATCGAAGAACTGCAATAAGCAGGAGAATGGAGGAATCTGAAGGAAGTACATTAGGTGGTATTTTTAGATACTTGAAAATCCATTGTCAGAAAGTTTATTGTTCGTTGCTGTAAAAACTAACGATTTTAAATGAAAAGCAGCGAGAGAATGGTAAGAGACAGAAACCTTTCCTCAAAATGATCTGAACATTAGCTTAATCATGAGCTAATGCTTATTTTGGTCACAGGTGTGTTATTGAAATGCCCTCCATATGTATACCAGAAAACCTGACATGGCTGATTCAACCTTGCTCAAACAATTTCTCAGAAACTCTTGGTTAAAAGACCATGCTTGATTGCACATCAAACTGTGTGAAATATCAACATCAGTCTTCTTAAGCTGTTGAAGTTATTCCTCTTGCCATACAACTCTGTGGGGAGACTTTTGCCACTCTCAATCAGCAGAGATCTAATTAATAAGTTCATTAGGCGGTCTCACTTAACACCTAGCATTTTACAACTTCACAACACACTTGCTTTCATTTCTGAAAATATGTTCTGAGTCTTTGCAGATAGATATGGAAGTATCTATGCTCGCCACTTTATG
Source organism: Haliotis rubra (assembly GCF_003918875.1). Lineage (NCBI taxonomy): Eukaryota > Metazoa > Mollusca > Gastropoda > Lepetellida > Haliotidae > Haliotis > Haliotis rubra. Next base: position 66,041 of record NW_025765257.1, read on the forward strand.
AACATTTGCCCAATGGATCATGTAAGGAAGATTTCAGTGATGATAAGAATTCAGTTCAAACTTTTGATGTTATTATACTTCCCATCAAAGGTTAGACTCACTGAAAACACTCACTATATGTTATGCATATATGTATGGTTACATCGAAGATTGACCTCTTTACTAACTTGGGGGAATCAACTGCAAACCTTATGCAGATGAATTGAACGAGGGTCATGCATCAAATTGGTGAAAAGCGTGTGCAAATATCGTGCATGTGAACAGTTGCGTTTTGGCGTAAGGTTTTGTTAATAATTCGCCAATTTCCACTCATGTTTGTCATTTATTGAACTCATGGCAACAATCTTTTCAACGTTACAAATTTGTTTTACAATACATCAGATCATGTGTAAACAGTAACAGGGTGGAATATTTTGCAAGATCTAGCTTAGAACAGTTGCCTGAAGTAAGTGGCTATATTTACACTAGTGAGTCTAAACTTTTGAGGGGAGGTATAGAATCAAAATGGTATTAATTCCGGTTCTCGTAATGATTAGTGTCAAATTCCGTCCTTTAAAGCCAGAAGATGAAATGTCATGATGGAAACATGCTCTAATGTCTACCAGCCAGGTGCATTTGTCCTATTGCTTTTCATGTTTGTTCAGTCAGGTTACAAAATGTCTACGTATGACATCGCGGTCACTGGTGTGACAGGAGGCACAGCGAACCGGTCCAATACTGCTGGTATCGTCCACGGCGGGATGGGTCATAACGTCACGACCAACCACAAACAAGGTTGTCAACTCATGATCTCTAAAGTAGTTTATGTGTCAAGAGTGTTTGTATCATATTCATGTGGTCACTGAGATGTTTCTTGATTAGGTCTATATGATTAAACATACCGATAAGGTGATACTAGTATATGAAAAGACATGGAGTCTTTATTTGGAAATACATTCTTCAATAATTAGTATTTAAGTTCAAATGCAATAATAATATGATATTCTGCATATATTTTATTTTCAGTTAATGAAAAGTAGCATTTCCTTGTGTCTTCTGTTGAAATATGCTGCCATTTATACTTTACTTATTGGATAATTATCAACAAAAGCGCAAATGCTTTTGATTATCATAATCTTTGTTACAATAGACAGCTCATTGTATGATCCAAATATCACAACCATGTGTTAATCATGCCTGGTTAATGATCCCGTAGAAAAGTATATATGAATACTTAAAGTACTAATAATCATATTCCATCCCAACGTTGTATTAATACAATTTTAATTTCTTTCATTTCAGGAAGTCGAAACATCACAAACCAGGGTAATATTGGTAATATTGCCACAGGTGACAACCACAGTGGGGCCATGTCCGCTTCAGTCGGTGATCCGACTAGTGGCACTAGAGGTAAGACGTCTCCCGGACAGATTCCTATGGTATTGCCGCCTCAAGGAATAATATGTACACTACTTTGAGAGTTTACAATGTTGACCTTGTCTGTACACGTGAACAGAAGACACCTATTTACACTAAGACGCGCTCGCCCCTTCACAGGCACACACACGCACGCGCAAACATACCTACAAATATATATATATATATACATATACTATTACTAACATACTTACACACACATATACATGCATACGTACACACATTAATACATGCACACATTATATACATACACACATCACATACATGTACCTCTAATATTAATGAGATGTGTTCTTAAATGTATCAGCATATACGGTCGCAATTTGAAAACCGGTTCACCAAAACCTTTGAATGTATCCCTACACTATTGGGGTAACGCTGTTTTTCAGGGCATTATCATTTGCAGAAGCCCTAGGCCTGTTCACTCCCCTATTCCGCTAACATGGATGGAAATTGTGTTGAAAAAGACAAAAGTAGCATCATAACTTATTGTATTGTAAGTTTACTTCAAACAACTCGCAACGGGCTGTTGACCCAACACTGTTAGATCATGTAACAAGATTTATGACGTCATTATGGAGCGTGACGTCACCTGCTCTGACGTCATTTGACAACACACCTGATAATGGCCCGTCGTTGAGGAATCAGTGGGCCATTGTCATTTGCAGCGGCCCGCTCATTTCTAATAACTGTTTACGCGTCGCCGATATAACTACATTTGCGGCTATATAACCACCGGTATACGTCCCCAATCCGTCAAACAGAGTACAGTTATCCCCTAAATTAAGTTTGGCACTGGTTTCCGAAATTTATCAGAACTTAACTTCATTGGTATGAAACTCATAAATATAATGAGTGATCAAAGCATTTAATACATCACCTTTCTGGCAGAGACGTTGTTTAAAAATTAAAAAAGCAATAAAACATGACAAACTAGAAAATATTTTTAGTGGTCTTACAGAAATGATCACATCCATCCATCCAAATGATTTTTATACTTGACAAATTTTGAATGAATATTTGCAATTGGAAACATTTGGTCCCATTTCCAGGTCCAGGCATCGAGCTGATGACAGTCGAAGACGTTCAGAATCTGATGATAAGAGAACGTTTTCCTGAATCAGTACGGAAGAAATTTGAGGAAAACGGCATTGATGGCAAATACTTCGTGAACCTTTTGGAAGACGGCGTTTTGGATGCGCTAGGTATTACGTCACCTCTTGATAAAATGAAGATAAAAACCATTCTGGTAAAACCTTCGAAATAATCCAGTTGACTATTTAATTGATGGTCACATTTCGAGTTGACTCTGTTTAAACCTTTAACAATGTACACGGCATGGAACATTAACTCTGAAAGTACCAGAGTATTAAGTGATATTGAATGTCATTCATCACATCAACGTAATATTTGTTTTAATCATACAAAGTATTATTATGCATCCTATCATCATCAAATGATGTTTTGTTTTTAATAAAAAAGTACTCATTTCTCATAAACGAAAGTATCACTTTTTAATCAGCCCTGTTGTCTTTTCAAGCTTGATTGGTGACAATTAGAAATAGATGGAGTTTTTGTGTCGTGTCTTGGGGCTAGCATGGCACTTGGTGTTTCTTTGACAATATCATTGTCAGGCAACAGTTAAGTGAATATTGCTGTCTGCGCCCACAAACAGCATTCACTCAGTTACCACTGTATATTGGTAGTTTGGCTACGAACTCGCGACCTATCCCTTATATGTCATATTGTGATGATATTTGGTACAGTGTTGTTATTACTTTATTTTTATCTGCAATGATATTTGACGTTCGGTGCTACGTCATGCTTAAAGACGTGCAGGTTGAGACTTCAATGGCAGCGTATATGATGAGACATTGCTGTAGGTTGAGTTGAGTTGGGTCACATCGGCATTATTCCAGCCATATACTAACCTAGAACAAGTTTGCGTTAATAAACATTAGAGACATTGCTGTAGACAGAGTGGGACAGTTCAGAATTACGACCCGCTGTTCCTGCCCTCGCATGCACAACTTTCGCCAATAATTATTTCAATGGACCCTTATTATGGAGCATGCATACCTCTTTATTAACTGGACGGAATGTAAGTGGTGTTCCGTCATTTGTTGGCGCTACGTCAGTTCAGCGTAAAGTGGGCTGTGGGAACAACGGCGACCTTGAAACAACTAAGTATATAGGTGTAATGTAGAGTACCTAACTGCAAGCACTATTGAAGTTGTAGAATAACCCTGTCTGGTACGCGAATACACACACCTGCATGTACGTCGATTTATAAGTGTTTAAAAGTTCATTCACCTAGCAGTGTATCTCCAAAGATCAATCATCACTTTTCGAATAGCAATGGCAATCAAACGAGTGCTGTATTTTGCGAAATGACACATGTCTCATAGATTTTATAGGAAGGTTTCAATGTCAGTTTAGCCTCTCACCATGCTGATTACATAAGTGTCAAACGAAACAGATTCCAAAGTGCGAAACAAGGCTAAAACGTGATGTCAGTGAATGGATCATTTACGTGATCTGATTGCACCGACATTCTACTGCGACCCCTGCCTTTATTAAAAATAGAAAATTTACTTATAGGCCAGGGTAAGCTTTCACTAAGCACTAAGGTGATCGTAAGTCACTAAGGTAAGCTTAGTGCAATGTTAAAGGAGTTGAGGTTAATTTTAGTAAAGGTTGCTTCGTGAAAGGAGCCCCAGATCATATAGTTACGGAAGCGTAGTAGGGCTACGGAGAGAAAAAAATTGGTCTTACTGTCTGCTACGTACGACTTAGTATCTCTAACGTAAGACATATTAAGTCCTACGTAGGAGATATTTAGTACCACGTACCACGTATGACTTAGTATCTCCTACGTTGGACTTACGTAGGACTTACAGGTCACTTACACTTATCATTTTCCCTTTCATCTACCGGATATATTTATTATCTCTTACGTAGGAGATATTAATGAGATAGTATCTCCATGATGTGAAATGCCACAAACCCGACAAACTGTAATATATATTCACAAGAAGATGGTGACGTTGTCGTTTATCGTTATGTCCTACGAAGGAGATACTCTGCCCTACGTAGGACTTAATAACTCCTACGTAAGAGATACTAAGTTCTACTTAAGAGATACTATGACCTACGTAGGACATAATGAAACTAAAACAATTTTCACCAGGGGCCTACTACGCTTCCGTATATCGTCTCCATTATCCGACGGAGATAACCTGGGTGCAAAAGGCAAAATAGGTGTCGAACAGATCACCGAAATTCACTGTCGTTCTGCTGTAGCGGCTGCACATGCCACTGTTGGTGTCCGGGGTCGAAGTGATGCTTTTTGAGCGTGCCGTGCCATTTTCACTACATGGTAAATGGGGCATCATGGTCAAAGGGCAAATGGGCAAGTGATAGGCTGGACAAACACAAAGAAAATGATATTCATCTTCAATTAGATTCAAGTCACACATTTTACATATTCTATAGTCTTTTCTCTATTCCAATATATCTACCTGTTTCTATTAACAAATCATGGGAGGAGCAACGTAATTTTGTAAGGGTGATTCTATATTTGCTTACATTTAAATATGATAGATAGGTTTCATTGTATATAAATAGCTTAACATTTCTGTAATAGAAACATTTATTGGTCAAGCCAAGTCTGGAGATATATATCTTGTAACCTTTGTATAATGGATATGAAAAAATTTGGATGCGAACCTATGCACTGTTCTAGCCATATATTACCGAAACCAGTAGAACATAGTAAATTTTTGACATCTGTGTCCCAATTACGTTTTCCATTTCTATCGTACAAAATCGTAACATTTATTGGGTAATCTGTAAGATGGCATATTTAAGATTTTTAACCAATATTTTACTACTTTCATTTTAGATTCAACAAATAATGGAAACCTACCACATTCACCATAAACCATTATGTTTGAAGTAGTAACTTTAACCCAAAGGAATCTTTTTATTGCATATAAATGTACTTTTTTTAGTGTATCAAATGTTTGTAGTCCCCAAACCTCAGAACGATATAGAAGTATAGGACTAATCTTAGCATCAAAGATTCTAAAATATGGTTTGTGTGACAAGTCACCTAGAATATAATTATATCTAATAATACCAATTAGTATTTTCTTTGCTTGCATCGATGCATTTCTGACATGTAAGGACCAAGATAGGTGGTCTGTAAAGTAAACTCCTAAGTATCTGTAAGACGTAGTTGTTTCTATCATTTCACCTTGATAATACCATTTCTCTTTTGCAGCAACTTTACCTCCATCCTTGAACACAATTATTTTAGTTTTATCTCTATTTACGGTTAGTTTCCATTCATGATACTATGTTTCTAATTCATTTATTTCTGCTTGTAACCCGCGAATAGTGCTAGAGAGAAGTGTGATATCATCAGCAAATACTAGAAGAAATAGCTGTACTATATCTAGATGTAGCTGAATACCATTTGAACAGTTTTCATGAATCTGTATTGCTTGTTCATTGATAAGAAAGAAAATAAAAATAGACTCAAGATACAGCCTTGTCTTACTCCTATTTGGCTCTGAAACGTTTCAGATATTTCATTATTGTTTATCACACACATCTTTACGTTATCATAAATAAAACTTTTAAAAGTTTACGCATTTTACGGCTTAAGGAATGATTATCTAGAAGATTCCATAACTTTTCTCTTTGAACAGAGTCGGAAACCTTTGCAAAATCTACAAAGAGAACATAGAATTTGGTACCTTTCTTATTTAAGTATTTCTGCATAATTCAATGTAAAACAAATATGTTATCAGTAGTAGTATATCCTTTTCTAAAGCCAGCTTGGGATTCGCTTATCTTTCAAAGGATTCTGCCCAGAATACTAGACGTTTATTTATGATGGCAGTGAATATTTTACTAAAGACACTTAGAAGAGTTATCCCTCTATAGTTTTCAGTTTGATTTTTATCACCATGCTTATGAATAGGTACAATGATACCAATGAACCATGAATGTGGAAATTTTTTTTTTTTCAAGAATGACATTAAACAATCATTCAAGATATTGGAGTAGAATATCTGATGAGTGCAAGAAAAATTCGGAGATAGTATCATCTATTCCTGGTGATTTGTTCAGCTTCAATTGTCTAATACTATTTATGATTTCTTCTCGAGTTATTGGAGCGTCAAGTATGTCATTTGTCATTGAGTTATTTATATCACATCTTTGACAATAATTTTTATCGCCCTGACTAGCTGTATAGTTATTCATGGCATCATTAATTTCAGATGTAGAAAACAATTCTTTAAAATCGGAATTCCATTCATTGATCTCAATGTCATTTGTTTGTCTTGCTTTCCCATTCAATTTTTTCAGCGAAGACCAAAACTGTTTAGAATTGTTATCACTATTTTCTAATTGTTGTTGTTTCAGTTTCAAATAGTCACTTCGTTTTTGGTTACAAACTGCATTATACGATTTTCTAATGCAATGGTTATCTTCTAGAGCTCGATTTACGAAACCTATTTAAATATTTGCATCTTTCTTTTTACAGTTTATCACATTCTGCATCATGCCAAGTTTGAGCTCTGTATCCTCCCTTAGCAGTTCGCTTTTTTCATACCCGAGGCAGCTGTGCAAAGTGCTTCTACAATAAGGTCTATGCTCCTATCAATGTTAATAAATAAGAAATGTGCTGACTGCCTTACTAACTCTTGAATACTTTCTGAGAACATATTTTGTCTGAAGAGCTCAAGTTTATCATTATGCCAAACAAATCTATATGACTGTTTCTCAGTTGTTGTATGTTATGTGTGAAGCGCATGTAACTTCATAGTAAGAGGAAGATGGTCGGATTCTGTGCGGAAAGGGATTGAAAGTCAAGCACACTATCAAAATTGATGTTGAACTTAATATATAATCTACTACCTTCTTCCGTTATGACCAATGAACGTAGGGTCGCCTATTTCTGAGTCGGATCCACATCGTCCATTCATTATATGAATCTTGAGAACTGAGATCTTACAGCCGGGTATGACGATGGACTAAGATGGACCGTCGACTCACCTTGCATGCAATGCCTACAGGCACAATGATATTTCATGCTTTTTCATGCGTGTTGAAGATGTCTCCTCTATTGATTAACATCTTACGTGTTTGTCTTTCATAATGTGTATGTTGATATATGCAAAAGAGTGTCATACCCATAAAAAAGCTTAAATCAGCCATCGTATTAAATATCTAAATGTGGCATGACCACCGAAGATCGACAGGACTGGATGTTATTTGTAAATTGTTATGACATGCCGTTTACTTCCCCAGTTTAATTCCCCTAAAGAAAATCTTATCTTAGCTGATATCTCAATCCCCCAGCTCGACCCCAACCACCGTCTGCGACACCCGTCCTGGTTTTGCTTTTGAGGCGACCCCTCCTACCTGTTTCTTTTATAGTGATAGTGAGACTCCGTGGTAGTTACATCCTCAATAGTTTCAGTATTAAAGTTATTATTTTGTACGTCAGTTATCATTTACAGTACAACCAGAAATTATTGAGAATTTAAGATTGTAAAATTGTTTATATTTTTTTTCACTCATTACTCACGTATCAAATGTGAATATTAGCAGAACATAACTCCAGATTCAAAGACAGGTGAACAGTTAGTATTTTGTCAAGTCACCATGGGCAGCAATGCAGGCTTTAATGTGGCGGGGCATACTACTGATCAAAGAAGTTAGAAAGTCGTGGTCCATGCTGTTCCAATATCGGACCACCTCTCCTTTCATTTCAACAATATTTGTCAGATTTTTCTTATTGACACTTTCCTTCATAAGTCCTCAAACATTTTCTATTGGATTTAGGTCAGGGCTATAGCTTGGCCAATCAAATAATGTCATATTTTGGGTCGTTGTCCTGCTGGAAAATCCAAAACTGTCCATAGAACACGTGAGCAGATGGAAGTAAATGTCCCTCGAGAATATCTGAGTAGCGCTCACTGTTCATATTCCCTTCAAATACACAGAGGGGCGTTGCCCCTAACGCAGATATGCCACCCCACACGTTAATTTCGGACTGTGTTTTGGGCGTTGAAACAGCCACACAGAACTTTCATCTGAGACAATCACATTGTCCCAGTTAAAATTTCTATGCTGTTAGCACCAGTTCAACCTCGCTCCTTTTGTTCAGGTTTCATGATCGGAGTGAGTGAGTGAGTGAGCGAGTTTAACGTCACCTCGGCAATATTTCAGCCATATGGTGACGAGAAATGTTTTACATAAACAATAAATTAAAGCTAAATAATCAGTCATCGAAGGACTGTAAAATAACTAGAGTATCACAGATGGAGTCTAAACGGGCATTAACATGTAAAACTATTTTATTTACGAAGACAATACAATATAAAAACAGGCTATAGATCGCCAACAACTGAAGGTAGATCACCATACTAGGAATCATGGGGACTTACATTACTTTTGCTACCTGCATGGACCCTAGCTGGATTTACACCATCCCTTCAGCTGTTGGCGAAAAGTAGGAAAATTTAGCCACAAATTAATATGACAAGAATACTACGTTTAAAACACAGGACGTGAAAATTTTACTTTGAAAGTTTTTGGGACTTACGTACCCTCTCAGGAGGACAATAATTTTACACTACTTCAACCCCCTTTGAGGATACAGCCACTAACAATCTAAGCTTATAATCTACACTACCAATCATTAAAACACATCTATCTACAGAACATATTTATCAATAATTAAATCAATTTCTTTAAAAAAAGCAAGAATTAAATGAAGATGAACAGAATAGAAAAGATCCTTAACAGTTTTAACATTGAAATATTTATCCCTTATGATGGAGAATTCAACACAGTCAAGCAGGAGATGCTTGACTGTGACTTCTCATCACAAGGGATACAAAACGGAGGATCTTCACCTTTTAACAAATATTTGTGAGTGTACCTTGTATGGCCAATACGACATCGTCGCATGATGACCTCTTCAAATCTGGACTGACAACCCAAGTAGGTGTAACCAATATAGGGTTTTATTTCATGTAATTTATTAATACCTACTTGGTGTCCCACTTCTTCTGCATCAGATCGCGGATGTAAGTTCTAATGCTAGCTTTGTAATCAGAGTATGGAATAAGAAGTGGTGTCACAGATTTGTTGAGTGCTGCCTCAGCAGCAAGATCGGCCATTGTATTCCCAGAAATGCCAACGTGGCTGGGTAACCAACAAAAGACGATGTCGCATTGGCCAGTAGCAAGTTCATTATACAATTCGATAATTTCTAAGTAAAAGTGGATGTTTACAAGAAAGATTTTTATAGTCTGAAGGCAAGAAAGAGAGTCAGAAAAGATGATATATTGTTGATATTTAGAGTGTTTTTGAATATATTTAAGAGCTGTTAATATGGCGTTTGCTTCTGCTGTAAAAATAGAGCTGTTATCCGGTATTCTAGAAGATATTGTTCTGGATCCAATGACAGTGGCACAAGCAACTGCGCCACCATCCTTGGACCCATCTGTAAATAAGGATTTGTATGTATTATATTTACTTTTTAATTGATTATATTCTTGTTTATATTGTAATTCATTAGTTTCTCCTTTTTTAAATGCTGTTAATGTTAGGTCAACTTGTGGCCTAACCAACTGCCAAGGAGGAGAAGAAAGAAAACGGGAAGGAGCTATATTTACCAGCTCAATGCCAGCAGCAGAAATGAATGGTTTAATTCTTAAACCAAGAGGTGGAACAAGAGAAGGCTTTTTGTTATACAAATCCTCATAAAGAGGATAAAAGACACAGTTAAATGCAGGGTTAGACTCGTTAGAATAAAGTTTTGTTATATACTGCAAGGACAATTTTATACGGCGTTGTGTAAGAGATGGTTCATCTGCCTCGACGTAGAGACTGTCAACAGGAGAAGTCCTAAAGGATCCAAGACAAAGTCTAAGACCTTGGTGATGGACAGAATCTAATAGTTTTAAGTTGCTTTTGCAGGCTCCAACCATATACGATGGAGCCATAATCAAGTTTCGAGCGGACCAATGATCGATATAGGTGTAGGAGAGTGGCTTGATCCCCTCCCCACTTAGAATTTGAAACAACTTTCAACAAGTCAAGTGCCTTCAGGCATTTAGTTTTAAAGGATTTAATATGCGGCAGAAACGTTAAATGAGAGTCAAAAATTAAACCCAAGAACTTGGCCTCCTTTACAACTTTGATGGGAGTGCCATTGAGAAACATTTCCGGGTCCTTATGCAGTTTATATTTTCTACAAAAATGTATACAATTAGTTTTGGATTTAGAAAATTTAAAACCGTTTTCAAGACACCATTTATTTATTTTATTTAAACACAGCTGCAGTTGCCGTTCAATAGTATGCATATTCTTACCGCGACAAGAAATATTAAAATCATCCACAAAAAGTGATCCATCAAATGAATCGGTTAAAACCTTTGATAAACTGTTAATCTTAATGCTAAATAAAGTGACAGACAAAATACTGCCTTGTGGGACACCCTGATCCTGATTGTAATGAGCAGACAGGGTAGAACCACGCGAACTTGAATTGTCTGAAATTGGCTATCATTGAAAAAGCGGCCTCGCAATCCAAAATGTAAATATTTAAAATGCCATATTTCCACGTAGTGTCATATGTTTTTTCTAGATCAAAAAAGATATACACAGCATGTAGTTTAAATATTAATTAGAGCGTTTTGAACAAATGATTCTAAACGCACCAAGTGATCGACAGTACTTCTGTTTTTTACGGAAACCACATTGTATATCTGTTATTAGGTTATTGGTTTCCAAGTACCAAACAAGTTGATTATTTATCATGCATTCCATGGTCTTGCAAACGCAGCTAGTTAGGGAAATTGGCCTATAATTGGAAGGATCAGTATGATCACTTCCAGGTTTAGGGATGGGCACAATTAAAGCATCACGCCACGACGAAGGATATTGTCCAGATGTCCAAATGTCATTAAAAATAGATAAGAGCGTCTCTAAACATGATTCAGGTAAGTGTTTCAGGAGTTGATAATGTATACCATCAGCTCCTGAAGCAGTATCGTGAGCTTGGTCAAGAGCAGTATGAAGCTCATGTATCTAAAAGGTTTCATTGTAGTATTCCCATTTTGTCTGAATTGAAATGCTGTCTTTGATATTTCTGGAATTCAGGTACATAGTTAGATGAGGAAGAATGTTTGGCCAAAGTTTCTCCAAGTTTATTTGCTATGTCAGATTTATCAGTTAATGATTCATCTCCATCTTTGAGATGCTTAATGCTAGATTTAGAGCCCTTACCTTTTATTTTCTGGATCATGTTCCACACCTTTGATATCAGCGTGCGCGAATTGATGTTTGAGACAGAGTTTCCCCAAGATTGGCGTTTACTTTGTTTAAAAGTACGTTTAGGGGTTTAAAATTCTAAATTTGTTTAAATTGTGGACCATAGGATGGCAACAGAAATAATGTTCAGCTTTCTTCCGTGCCTTGCGAGCTTGTTTGCATTCAGCGTTAAACCATGGTTTACGTACATGAGGAACTGCAGAGGATTTGAGGATACACTTGTCAGCTATGTGTCTGAGCTCATCTGAAAAACATTTTATGGCATCAGGAAGATCATGGAAAAGTTCAGGTTTGAATTTGTCAGCACAGAAAGTTTCATATAAAGGCAAGTTAGCCTTCTTAAAGTTTCATCTTGATGATGGAGGAAGATCAGATGGATTCACGGGTTTTAGTATTGTTGGGAAATGGTCACTTCCACACAGGTCGTCGTGGACTGACCACTCAAATTCACTCAATAAGTCTGAGTCTGTAATTGATAAATCAAGGGCTGAATAAGTTCCTGTGCCAGGATGTAAGTATGTGTTAGAACCGTCATTATATATGCATAAATCATTATCTGAACACAAGTCTTCAAATAGTTTACCTTAGCATTAATAGCTGTACCACCCCAGAGGGGGTTGTGACCATTTAAATCTCCCATAATGATGAGAGGTTTCGGGAGTTGGTCATTTAAATTTTGAAGGTCAGTCTTCTGAAGAGTTGAAGACGGTGAGATGTATAAAGAGCATAATGTGAACGCAACATGTAACGTCAGTCGTACGGCAACCGCCTGGAGACCAGTATTAAGTATAACAGGGCTATGGATAATATTCTGTTTGATAAGGATCGAAGATCCTCCAGTGGCCCGATCACCCGGAGGTGAAAAAGAATGGTATGCATTGAAATGGCGTAGGTCAAATGTATCCGTCTGTTTTAAATATGTCTCCTGAAGACAAATGGCTGATGGTGTGAAGTCCTGGACTAATAGCTGCAAATCACTGAAATTATTCCTTAGCCCTCTGCAGTTCCACTGTACAAGATTATTAGAAGACATTATCTTTTGGGGGGATTTATTGGGGATCTACCCCGCACTTGTTTGGAGGGCGACAAGCTATGTGCCCTAGAATGGATATTTTCAGATACGTTCATGGCCTCAAGAGATCCGTATTTGTTGAATAATTGAATTTGATTTTCTGACCCCTTTGGGGCTCTGCCACTGAGTTTATTTTAAACATCTGGCTTTTTAATTTTGGTTTTAACGAGACCTTGCTGAGACTTTGCGGAAGACTGAGAAGCTGGTTCATGATCAGGGGGTGTCTCTGATTGGATTCGAGATGTACCAGGAAGTGAGTTTACAGTTTGTGTAGATGTAGCAGGCGAGACAGGTTTAGGAGATTCTGTTTTGACCCAGGTTAAGTTTGTTTGACAACTAGCAGATACTTTAGTTACTCTAGATGTTGCCTCAGCCGTTGTTCTGGCAATGGAAGCATAACTGTCTGTCTGTTCTGAGCCGTGGACTAGTTTCTTGGCATCTGCAAAACTAATGTTTTGCGTGAATTTTATTTGATTGATTGCCATTTGCTGTTTCCATACGGGACAGTCCTTAGAGTAAGCTGGGTGATTCCCTGCGCAGTTGATGCACTTTTGACATTACTGTTACAATCTTCTGTTGTGTGTGTCTTTTCACCACAGTGAGCACACACAACAGACAATGTACAAGTATTTACGCCGTGGCCAAACTTCTGACATTTAAAGCACCTGAGAGGGTTTGGAATGTAAGTCTCCACATTGAGGTTACAATAACCTGCCTTGAGAGATTTTGGAGCAATGGGTAAAGAAAAGGAAAACAGATAGGTGTTGGTTTTGATAGTTGTATCGTTTTTACGTGTAGAAAAACGTTTAACATAGAGTACACCCTGATCCTTCATTTCGGAAACGATATCTAGTTCCGACATGTCAGCCAGCAATCGCTCACGATCTCTAACGATTCCCTTGCTCGTGTTAAGGGTCTTGTGAGCCGTGACGGTGACGGGAATGCCGACAAAAGTTTCAGTGTTCAATAGGTTGTTTGATTGCTGTCTCTTGCCACACTCAACTAACAGCGCACCAGAACGTAATCTTTTAACGTTCTTCACATCGCCAGCAATGCCTTGGATACCTTTAGACACAGCAAAAGGATTTAATTCTAATGGTGTATCATCTTTGGTCTCAATGACAACAAAACGTGGCCAGTAATCAGTTGGTTTGGGCGGTCTGAGTTCATTGTCAACAGGGTCATTGTCAAGAGGACGTTTGGTTTTTTTGGTTGGAGTTTCATAAGCCATGGTTATTTTGTTAGATTTCATCATCCGAGCTCCCCACCCACCACGGAGTATCACAAGAACAATGCTAAAACAAGTGGATTTCCAACTTGCAGCACCAAGGATACCCGGATGATATACTCCAGCAGAAGAATTAAAAGATTAATAATTCCACCAGCTTGGCCATGAGCCACCGCCTTCTGGGCATAAGACTCTAGGCAAAGTTCATAACATTATATTTCAAAATCACAAACGTTTTAGATAAACAAGTAGGCCAAGACCGAAATTAAAACAATTCCAAATCAAATTTGTGCAATGACATATATATATATATATATAGTCTATACACAGGGCTTGGCGTGACCAGCCGATTGATAGAACCGGGCCAGTTCTACCACCCGTCTAGGTGAAGTCAGGGCCGAAGTGGTGTGTTGGGCAAAGGAACACTGTTCCTGGAACCAGTGCCCTCAACCACCAGAATCCCGTCCTCCATCGACACAAGTGCGCAACCCACGGCAAACGGGTTGGTGGACCAAATATACCTCCGGGTCCACAACGGGGGCTCGAAGAGCGCTTAGCGTTACCCAGCACCTACCACGAGGAGGTGGCTCTTCACGGGTGCCTATTTCTGGTTGTACTGTATTAAAGTGTTATCTTAGTGCGACGAAGGCTTCACCTTGATGTAAACCCACTTCCTACCTTGACAATCAATATCTTATTCACTGCACATGAGATGGTCGTATCACCCGGGTCAAGTGCACTGGTTCACACAGAACGTTTGCTATTTAATATAACTCTTTAAATTGATAACAGCCGTACACTCATCCGTTTTCGTGTTAGTCTGATATCAACTCAGATACCCATAACTTTTTTCGGAAAAAGAAACCAAAAAACGTTCCTATTATCTATATATAATCAACCAATAGTAAAGTAAAGGCTTGTAATGACGTCACTTGTATTCTCTGGGAATATGAACATAAATAGATCCATGTTACTATGTAATGGCATTTAACGAAGGGTAGACGATAGAAGGTTCCATAACACGAACGACCATCAGCATCAAGGTAGGTTTGTTTCGCTGACAAAATAGTTAAAGTTAGGACCTATTACAACTTATAATGTGTGACACAACACATAATGCCAAATGTATCAATGTGTCATTTTATCGACACATTTAGAACAAGATATGTCCTAATAGCTTCTAAAGTCTATGAAAGAACGAATTTTCTTCCATAAGATTGTTAATACATTGTATCTAATTTGCATGGAAAACCCCGATTCCAAGTCATCTCATAAATGTTATTATGCGATTTTGAAAATAATAACGAAGTTGATCCTGTGTTATTTCCACTCAGGTTATTTTATGAATAGGCTAGATGTAAGTGTATTACAGTTTGGCGTTTCTATTATTTAAAGCAAAAAAGCAATGTTCTTAATAGAACAAGTCGTTTTGCATATTGTCAAAAGTTATATTTGAAGTCGCAAACTGTAGAGAAAATATATTAAAAATATGTTTGAAATAGAACCGAAACACATTCAGAAAAAAGGTGACTGTTGTACACACCATATTTCACAAATCGAAGTACTGCAATAAGCAGGAGTTAGGTGGAATTTGTAGGAAGTACATTAGCGGTACTTTTAGATATGTGAAAATCCATTGTCAGAAGGTTGTTTGTTTGCTGTTGTAAAAACTAACGATTGTAAATGAAAAGCAGCGAGAGAATGGTAAGAGACAGAAACCTTTCCACAAAATGATCTGAACATTAAGTTAATCATGAGCCAATGCTCATTTTGGTTACAGGTGCGTTGTTGAAATGCCCTCCATCTGTCTACAAGAAAACCTTACGTTGGGCATGGCTATTTCAACCTTGTTCAGTCAATTTCTCAGAAACTCTTGGTTAAAAGACCACGCTTGAGTGCACATCAAGCTCTGTGAAATACTCTGAAGCTATTGAAGTCACCCCTCGTGACATACAGCTCTGTGGAGAGACTTTTGTCACTCTGAAACTGTCTGCATAGATCTAATTAAGAAGCTCATGAGGCGGTTTCACTTAACACTTACATCTCCATTTCAAGTACCTAAAAGCTAAGATAAATCTCTTGCCTTGTTTTGTTTTGCTAGGCCGGACAGAAATTGGTGGCCATTGAGATGCCTTCTTCTTGTCTAAGTGTGTGTCCACAAACGTTACATAGGTGTTATCAATGAGGACGTCCAGCGTTTCACATATTTATTCCCGATAAACTTCACAATACACTTGCTTTCATTTCTAAATAATGTCCGGACTCTCTGAAGAAAAATATGTCAGTATCTATGCTCAACACGTTGATTAACATTTGTCCAATGGATGATGTAATGAAGATTTCAGACATTATAAAACTTCAGTTCAAACTTTTGAGTTTATTGGAATCAAATGGTATTAATTCCGGTTCTCGTAATGATTTGAGTCAAAGTCCTTCCTTGAAAGTCAGAAGATGAAATGTCATGATGGAAACATGCTCTAATGTCTACCAGGTGAATTTGTCATATTACTTTTCACATCTGTTCAGTCAGGTTACAAAATGTCCAAGCAGATCAAGGTCACTGGAGTGGAAGGAGGCAGAGTTGGTCAGTCCAATGCTGCTGGTATCGTCTACGGCGGGATGGGTAGTAGAGTCACGACCACTCACAACCAAGGTTGTCAACTCATACAGTACTTATGATCTCTAAAGTAGTTTATGTGGCTAGAGTGTTTGTATCATATTGGTGTGGCCGCTGAGATGTTTCTTTATTAGGTCCATATGATTAAAAATACCGATGAGGTGATATGTGACAAGACATGTAGTCTTTATTTGGTAATAAATCGTTTAATAGTTAGCATATCGTCATTTGCTGGGCAACCAGCCTAATGATTATAAGAGCTAAACTGAATTTGCAGCTACATTGCGAGCACTAAAACTGTTGTACCCTTACCTCATTTCTAAAATACAAACCTTTAAACTGATAACTTTTGTGTTAGGAACTGAATTGAGGGTACATGATCTCGTTTTCGATCTGGCTGACGTAAACACCAATAACAATATTTAGCGCAAAGTCCCGTTAATTTGCACACGAGCTCGTTAAATCACGGGTGTGTATAAAGGGTTGTTGAACATAACGCTGTGGGGAGAGAGTTCACTGTGTAACTGTCATTTCCTTACATGTTTCCTTATACTGATTGAAGGTTGTTTACAATGATATATTTTGAATATACACGAGCACGGTCAGTCTTGAAATGTAGGTCAGCTAGACCATGGCAGACAGATGTGTATAACTCCAGTGATGTGATAAGTCCGTGTATTAGTCTGTGTCGCACAACACAACAACCAGTCTTCATATAGCTCTTACACTCAGAACTTCCACGAACTCCGTCGAACACGCGACATGACAAAACAAAATAAAGCCAGCTAAGGGAGGCAGCTCTGAAGCGCTATCAAAAAGGCGTACCGCTAAAAATACTATTACCATTGAACATATATGATGAGAGATGTGACCCATAACCCACACTCAAACCTTTAAACATGGTGACCCACAATGACTATTACCTAATCAATGATAATACCAATTAAAAAAAACACACTCTCTCATAACACATTAATCATATGATATTCTGAACAGTGTCAGTCAATGAAAGGTTTCCAGTAGGCTGTTCATTTCTAAAGGTAGCATTTCCTTGTGTGTTTTGAAATATGTTGTCATTTATAATTTACTGTTTGAATAATTATCATCAAAAGCGCACATCCTGTTCATAATCATGATTATTCTTTGTTAAAATAGACAGCTCATTGTATGATCCAAATATCACAAACATTTGTTAATCATACCTGGTTAATGATCCCGTAGAAAAGTATATGTGACAACCACAGCGGGGCCATGTCTGCTTCAGTCGGTGATCCGACTAGTGGCACTAGAGGTAAGACGTCTCCCGGACAGATTCCTAAGGAATAATATATCCACTACTTTGAGAGTATACAATGTTGGCCTCGTCTGTACAAGTGAACAGAAGACACCTATATACACTAAGACGTGCACGCACGCACGCTCGCACCCTCACACGCATGCACTCACAAACATACAAATATATACTGAACCACAACAGAAATGTCGCACCGATAGCAGTTTCTTAAAGCACACACTTTAACTCACTCTAATTAACAATCAGAACGGAGGATTGAGTTGAAACTTGACAATTATGGTTAACACATTTTCGGAAATCACATTTAGAGTTCACACAAACAGATCACCAAAAATGGTGCCATTAAGATACCCCAAAGTCAGTATGTGTGTTGCCTCTATTGGCATCGATGAAAGGTGTTGCATCGTCTGTACATGGAATGAAGTAGCCGGTTGATGAAGGCCATAGAGATCGACTGTTTGAAACACAGTATCGGCTTCCATGAGATAAAAGCACAGTTCTCCATTGTCGATAACGCAAATTACGATGATGAGTTGCCCATTGCAGTCGGTTTTGGCGATGATGAGCGGTCAGGACAGAACTACGATATGGTCTGTGACAGCAGAGGTTTCTCCCAGCGCAAACGCCAACGCCCACGCACTGTATCGGCATTGATGGGTCTGTTGTCCCAGTGGTCTGGCATGCTGTATCCGTCTCCCTGGGGAAGCGATCCTGCAGGTGGTGTCGGTATTGATATGTGGTGTTACTGAAGGTCGCCCACTGCGTGGACGGTTTTGGATGCTGTTAGTGACCTGATACCACTCCTGTAGTCGGTAGATTGTCCTAACATGAACATCAAAATGATTGGGTACCCTCCGTGCAGTCTGGCCAACTTGCAATCGTCGTGGCATGGTGATTGTGTCAAAACAAAAATGATTTCAGGCGAGTTTGGAACTCGCTAACATTGGTAGGGTTGTCACGATATGCACGTGCATTTTCATTTTCACGAATGTCATACGGAACCTTTTACCACGTCTGCCATTTCAGGTGTTCTAGTTGATATTTTTTTTCATCAGAAAACACACTGATGGTGGTAATAACTGCCAATTTGGATTGATATATATGTTAATAAAACGATACAAACATAATACAAACACCATTTTGTATGAACAAAATCTTGCATTGTGTTTTGAGAAGCGACTATTCTTTTGTGGTTCAGTATATATACACACACATACATACGTACAGACATTACATACACATTACATACATACACACATTACATGCGTGTAGTGCATATGATTTTTATACTAGATCAATTTGGAACGAAAATTTGAACTAAGATACATTTGATCCTATTTCCAGGTCCAGACATCGAGCTGATGACAGTCGAAGATGTTCAGAATCTGATGATAAGAGAACGTTTTCCTGAATCAGTACGAAAGACATTTGAGGAAAACGGCATTGACGGCAAATACTTCGTGAACCTTTTGGAAGACGGCGTTTTGGATGCGCTAGGTATTACGTCACCTCTTGATAAAATGAAGATAAAAACAATTCTGGAAAAACGTTCGAAATAATCCAGTTGACTACTTAATTGATGGTCACATTTCGGGTTGACTCTGTTTAAACCTTTAACAATGTACACGGCATGGAACATGAACTCTGAAAGTACCAGAGTATTAAGTGATATTGAATGTCATTCATCACATCAAAGTAATATTTGTTTTAATCATACAAAGTATTATTAAACATCGTAGTTTAATCAAATAATGTTTTGTTTTTTATAAGGATTACTCATTTCTCATCAACGATATTATATGATGATAATGAATGGATAATTAACGTGATCTGATCACACCGACATTCTACTGTGACCCCTGCCTTTATTGAAAGTAGAACATTTACTTATAGGCCAGATCATATTGTCTCTTTTATCCGACGGAGTTAATTGGGGCGTGAAAGGTAAAATAGGTGTAGAACATTTATGAACAGATCACTGAAATTCAATGAAGACCCCTGGTGTTTCGAAAAGGGAACGCATTTTCTACTCTTGCGGCTGTACATGCCCCTGATGGTGTCCGGCGTCGAAGTGTTGTTTTTTGAGAGTGTCGTGACCTTTTCACTACATGGTGGATGAGGCATCATGGTCAAAGAACAAATGGGCAAATGGTGACGACGACTGTGGCTGCATGTGAACCATGCTTGTAGGCTATCGTTTATTACAATATGACACTAGGTGTTCATTGTGAAGGGTAACCAGGTCTTGTCCTACCAGCATCGCCAACCGCTGACGTTTATCTGAACAGGCGGACGTACGGGAATTAAATAAGTATATAAACACACACACACACACACACACACACACACACACCGTTCATTACACTATAAGACCAGGTGATTGTTAATAAGGGTAAACAGGTCTTGTCCTACCAACATCACCCACCACTGACGTTTACCTGTACCGACGGTCGTACTTGTATGTTAGTACGCGTTGTTGATTTTACTGCAATGTACTTCCTGCTGCTGCAGGCAGTATCCAATGGCTTGGGAAGAGAAATGCAGATTATTTGTAGCCAACTCGTCACTGAGCATCTATTGTGTTTAAATGTTGAGTTTTTGAAAAGAAATAATCGTTTTTTCATCCTTAGCATATATTCATAACAACTGCATGTTTATTTTTGTCAAATCCCTTGTCAGAAAGTGGCCCCAGTGCGGAGAGTTTCTGGACTTTTGTTAGTCCAGAATTAAATTGTGACGTGTTTAGCCTCATGTGAGTGTATGCTTGCCGCGGTGACAATGTACCTTTCTGTCTGTTATGACAGCACCTGGAATAATCGGACCATATCAATGTATTTCACACAATAGATGCTCAGTGTCGTCACAGTGAATCCTGAATGTTTGCTGTTTGCTGGAATATTACTTAAAGCCACGTAAAACCATACTCACTCACTCCTCACTCATTCACTCACGCACGCACGCATACGCACGCACACCTGTTTTGGACCCCACCTTTATATACCTCACTGCACAGAATATATATGCTGATAAATATTGCTCTTTGAGGCGTTAAACAACAAATTAACCAATATACATATTTGCATATGGAAAAAAAACACATCCACATCAATAAAAAAAACTCGCCACCCCGTCTCGCATGAATGGAGAAGGCATAGCGAATTCAGACAAAGCTGGACCAAATCCCCATTGTGAGTTAAAATTGATGGCACCCACTATCAACGGCAGAGAAACAAAACCAATTGTTTTGAACGAGTGCATCAGTTCTTGTCATCTAACACTTGACCCTCTGAACACATGTTTGTTTTAAACTTCGATCCACACGCATAGGATACCCAGCTTCTCCGAACTCATTAATATGTGTTACTTGTGAAATGAGACATCCATACCTCAAATAAACCTATGACTGCACGTTGTACCCGTGTAATGTAAGACACAGAGTTACTGGTGCATTAGATCTTGCTATCACCCACTTGACACTTAACACATGTATTCTGAACGTCGATCCACACCGAACCCTCGTCTCTATAATTAGTTTCACTGAGTAGTATAAATGCATTCAGTGTTTCATGCATATGCCTGTTACCATTAGGTGACTGATGTGATGTTTATTACAATGTGACTGTCTTTTCTCTCTGTACGTGAAAAGTACTATGAAAGCATCATGTAAATGCACTACGGTATTAATCTTTGATAAACATTAATGAACCTGCTGCCACCGCTTGACATGTGTGTGATATCTACTACAATGTGATCGTGTTCCTCTTTGTATCCGAAATAGTACTATGAAGGTATTACGTAAATGCACTACTGTGTTATTGCAGCTTCCTTTCCGTGGCACTATATAACACAGTGTAGCATCTCCTTAGGCCTAAAGGCCTAGATTTCTGTATATAACTTTTGTTACAAACTCAAAGTAGTATTCTTACTAATATCATTGTTAATAGTATTAGTACTTGATATTTATTACGATGTGACTCTTTTATTCTCTCTGTACTTGAAAAGTACTATAAATCCATCAGGTGACCGTATTAACCATATTAAACTTTGATAACCATTGATATACCTGCTACCACTACTTGACATATGTGATACTCATTGCAATGTGACTGATTTTCTCTGTGTACTCGTACAATACTATGAATGTATCAGGCGATGGCACAGCGGCATTAACCTTCATGGACATTGAAATACCACTATCGGACATCTGTACATTTATCGCTTTGTGAATGTATTCTCACTCTGTATTGGAAGAGCACTAGAAAAGGATCAGGTAAATGCACTACTGTACTAATACAGCATTCTACCCAAGGGATTATAACTTGTTGTTGCATCCCCTAAGGCCTAAAAAGCCTCGATGTTTTTATGTATACTACTGACGACACAAACATAACGTATTCTTTCCTGTTACGACTACTACTTGTAATATCATCAAATATAACAATGCAGCTTTGTAAATGAAATTGTTCTTTATAAAAGCTAACAGCTACTCTGCCCATGAATATAGCTACCTTCTGTAACTGTATCCCTGGTGTACTGCAATAAAAAAATGAAAAAAATAAGTTTCCACTAATAACAGTATAAATGCATTCAGCGTTTCATAGAATTAGATCTAAGCGTTGGATACATAATACATTTCTCTGAAGCAGCTACACATGATCCGCACTGATCCCATTGTATACATTGTTGCCTTTGTTTGAAATGCAAAGGTTGGTGTGACTGGTATCCTGTAAACAATGGAAACTGTATCCTTGGTTGTCCTTGGAGAATATGTTTCCTGGGAAATGACAGTTGCCTTCTCGGAGAATTGCAAATCTTCTTTATCAAAATAAAGATATGTCCCTGCCATGCATCGGTAATTTCAATAACCAAGGCTGCACTCACATTGCTAAGCCTACAGCAGACCACACGTCAGGATATTCAAGGATATGTGTCCCATTAATGGTAATACTTCATAGTATACGCTCAAAAAACCGTTAAATCAGGAGGCATGTTTTAAGGGGTTAAATGAGAGTATAATGTAAGAATAATGATAAAGTCGTTAACATAGTGCCTGACATGTAGTTTTACATGTTTGATTTCGCCATATCGCACTGCACAAACACCAATTTGTTAACAACTTTTACCCTTATTTACCCACCTGTTTACGTCCCTACCTGATCCATCTCCTGAATATTTTAAACGAGAGAACTCCTTGATATATATCGTCTTATACGGTATGGTAAGAGAGATAGAATAAAAAGAACTATGCTGATTAACGACTACGAGACGGTGGATTACAAATGGTAGATGTCTTATCCTATTGTAAATACATGAAAATAAAATGGGTAAAAAGGCTGCTTTCCTCAAAGACTGTATGGGAACACACTTGCCACTGTGAATTATATATCCATTTGAATGTGTATCAGTGCAGTCAGTAAGTAGTATCCCACTGTGGTCATAACCACTGGGGGCGGTGGGGTAGCCTAATGGTTAAAGCGTTGGCTCGTCACGCCCATTTCTGGTGTCCCCTGCCGTGATGTTGCTGGAATATTGCTAAAAGCGGCGTAAAACCAAACTCAGTCAGTCAGTCTTAACCACTGTGTATCCCACCTCTCTGTGTGAGAGAATTTGTTCGTTCTGTAATTGTGTGGAAGACGAGATACATTTTCTATTGAAATGTTATTTTTATCAGGATCTTAGATATCATTTTATAAAGGGAGATTTTAATTATGATAACAATGTGCATTTATTAAGTATTTTAATGTCATCAGACCCGCTAATTGTAGCAACCACTGTGAATAACATGTTTAGAGGACGACTCCTATTCCTGTAAAAATTATTACCCATTTGTACTACTTCTTATACCTTACTCAATGCAGTCAGTAAGTTGTATCCCACTGTGGTCATAACCACTGTGTATTCCACTCCTCTGTGTGAGAGAATTTGTCGGTTCTGTAATTGTGTGGAAGACGAGATACATTTTCTATTGAAATGTTATTTTTATCAGGATCTTAGATATCATTTTATGAAGGGAGATTTTAATTATGATAACAATGTGCATTTATTAAGTATTTTAATGTCATCAGACCCGCTAATTGTAGCAACCACTGTGAATAACATGTTTAGAGGACGACTCCTATTCCTGTAAAAATTATTACCCATTTGTACTACTTCTTATACCTTACTCAATGCAGTCAGTAAGTTGTATCCCACTGTGGTCATAACCACTGTGTATTCCACTCCTCTGTGTGAGAGAAGTTGTCCGTTCTGTAATTGTGTGGAAGACGAGATACATTTTCTTTTGAAATGTTATTTTTATCAGGATCTTAGATATCATTTTATGAAGGGAGATTTTAATTATGATAACAACGTGCATTTATTAAGTATTTTAATGTCACCAGACCCGCTAATTGTGGCAACCACTTTGAATAACATGTTTAGAGGACGACTCCTATTCCTGTAAAAATTATTACCCATTTGTACTACTTCTTATACCTTACTCTAAAACGAAATGTACATAGTTTTTAAATTGTGTATAGTGTCTCATAAGCCTTATTGGCTGGGTGAACGGTATTTTACTGCGTCTATTGTGTATTTTATTTCATGTAATCGTTCACGTGACACTTTAATAAACAATATCTGTCTGTCTCTTAACTGTCTGTCATAATGGGGGCGTTCTTTTAGATTGCAGGTAAAAAAGGCAACATTTATCGTGACAGGCCAACCGCGTAGCACGCCAGTTTTTTCGTGTAAGCCCGATAGGTTGCAACGCTTTATATTTAAATAGCATTGAGGGCTTGCTCAACTTTCATTATTTATGAGACCTGAAGTTTTATCGTATGACATTTGATGATTTCAAAATGCTGTTATCTCATCAATATTTTGAAATCATAAGAAGGTATATTACGGCAAGAATTAGAATTTTATCTTTTAAGCAAATGGAAATGGAAAAGTTAAAAACTGTTGCTGGAATTCAAGGTAGTGACAAAGGGCTTTAATTTCACAAAGGTAAGTATTGTTATGTTTTGGGGATATTGTTCTTACTTTGTCATCCAGCACATCGTTGGCATGCAGCTGGATTGTGGCAAGACTTGGACCCGTGACCATATTTGTGGCAAGTATCAACCCTTAAGTTGCAATATCCTGCTTTCAGCGATTTCGGATGCATCGAGAGACAAAATGTGAACAGATAGGTGTTGGTTTTGAAGACATCATTATTCTTTTTAACTGTAAAGCGTTTGACATGAGTAACGCCTTGGGATTGCAGCTCAGTAACGATGTCAATTTCGCTCATGTCTGACAGGCAACATCCAATATCACGGACGATGCCTTTGCTGGTATTTAATGTCTACAGGAACATTTGCTAAAGACTTTGTTTTGGATTGTATTTCTTTCCTGCATTCGATTAGCAGGGAACCAGATCTCAACTTTTTAATGTCTTTCATATCTCCAGCCAAATCTTCGATGCCCTTTGACACAGCAAAGGAATTTAACTTGAGAGGGCCACCTTCTGGGGCACACATAACAATTAAACGAGGCCAATTATCAAGGTAATTGTAAGTTGTTTGTGCTTCATCATCTGAAGACAACGAATCATCAGATTCGTGGGAATGGTTTTTTTAGTGGGGTGCCATGGTAGGAAAATATATGATTCACCCTCCTAGCTACCCACCCACCATGGAGTGTCAACAAGGACGATGCCTCATGTCTATGGATCTCCAACAGACGGCACCAAGGATACTACGAGGGTATACTCAAGCAGAAAATATCTTGAAAAGATACATCCCACCAGATTGGCCCATGAGCCACCGCCTTCTGGGCATTAAGACTCTAGGCAAAGTTCATGAAAAACGTATTATTAAATCAAATAATGTTAAATGAACAAAGGGTGCCAAGACCAAAATTTTAACAATTCCAAATCAAATTTTGTGCAATTACATATAATCAATGCACAGGGCCTGGCATGACCAGCCGATTGATAGAACCGGGCCCATTCTACCACCCGTCTAGGTGAAGTTAGGGCCGAAGTGGGGTGTTGGGCAATAGGAACACTGTTCCTGGCTCCTATGCCCTCAACCGCCAGAATCCCTTCCTCCACCGACACAGGGGCGCAACCCACGGCAAACAGGTTGCCCAATTCGACTTAAGGCCAGCAATGGGGTGCTGTTGACCAAATATACCCCCGGGTCTATACGGGCCTATACAGAAGGATGCAGTGTTGGGGAGTCTACATATTCTCCGGAAAGTTCTTGGTGGGTTCGACTAGGCAATGTTTCCTGGTAGAAGTCCCATTCGCTGTTTGGGCTGCGTGTAGAGGGGGCAAAGGCCCTGAGCTGATGATGAGCCTTACCAGCCTGACTCTGCCAGGATCACCCGAACCCTCTCTGCTGCATTTTCATCTTAATCTGTAAAACATAATAATAATAATATGTAGTTGATTGGACAAAAGAAGACATCCAGAGTCTTGACCGCCTGACCAGAAGGATCATGTCTGATAACAGAGCCCACAACCCTCGTTCCCCTTTCAACCGTTTATATATGCCAATGAGTTTGATTAATGCGGAGGCTCTTCATGATAGAATTCTTTTGTGTACTTTTGCACATATTTATTTGTCGGATGATCCTCTGGTGATGCATTTCAAGACTCATGATGAAAGCAAGGAATTCCACAGCTATTTTAAGCGTGCCAAGGTTGTTGGACAGAATCTGAAAGTTGAGGTTGATTTTGCCGATGGCGATGTACTGCTGGACGGTACAGCGATGGGAGTAGACCAGGTGAAGTCCTTCACCAAGTCTGCCCAGAGTCGGTCTTTTGTGGAGAGGCTTTCTGAGAAGCCATTGCATCGTGTGTACATGCAGTGTGTGGAACAGAAAAGCAAACCCACCGACTCCTTCGCCTGGATGAAGTCGGCTGGTCTCAAATGTGAAACTGAGGGCTTCCTTTTTGCTGCTCAGGACCAGTCACTTCCCACTCGTAAATGTGATTCTTAAGGAAAATATTAACATGAAATGTCGACTGTGTAATGAATTTACAGAGACTGTCCAACACTTTGTCAGTGGATGCCCTTCTTTGGCACAAACAGCATATCCCAAACGACATGATGGAATGGCTCGTTGCTTTTACTACCGTCTCCGACATGTCTGTGGCTTAGACTCCGAGGTCCATCCATGGTACGATCCTGAACATGTCCAGGGCGTCATGGAAAACGACAGCTTTAAACTTCTCTGGAATAGGTAAGGTTTTGTTACGAATTCGCCAATTTTCACTGGTTTTTATCTTTATTGAATTCAAGACAATAATCTTTTCAACGTTACGCTTTTGTTTTTCAATACATCGGTTCATGTGTAAACAGTACATTTAAACAGTATGGGATATTTTTGCAAAATTCAGTTTAGAACAGTTGTCTGAAGTAAGTGGCTATATTTATACTAGTGAGTCTAAACTTTTGATGGGAAGTATATAAGCAATGTATCTAAGGTCAGTTATTTCGACTGCAATGTAATTTCCATAACAAAAGGTATAAACGATATTACCTACTGATCAGAAAGGCTTATTAGTACCCTACCACCGGCCCATACCGTGTCCCTCTCTCTCACGTACAGACACAAACACTCCCTAACATACATATCGCTCTGGCCCATAGACCCGATATTTGAACCTCTTAAACAGACACCATGTGTATGTCAAGAAAGGCACACACGTTAATAGTGGTGCTCAGTCATGGGTATCACTTCGCCATGCGTTTCTAATGATCTCAGTACATTATGGCGTGGTCGGTATCTGTAACGAACCTGATGCGACAGTTATATTACAGAACCATTGAAATACATTTTAAAGTAGTGTCAATCTTATAACACTCTATTTACCCATTACCAATTATTTACGCGCGTATTAGATACATAACAAACCGAAACTTGGTCAAACGAGATTTCAAGGGTACTCAAATCCATGTCCTTCATTCACAAGAGTTACGTGTATTATACATGCTAGAAAACACGCGAAAACAATGGCCAGATTTGCATACCCGTGAAACCCATGTAAATACAGAGTTGAGTGTTAGTTTATTTTAACACCCCTTTAAACGTGTGTAAATGTGACAGCCAGATGATGCGTGGATTTCAAACGTTGTTCATATGGTCGCCGGATGAAACCTATATTCCTCACGTTAGTAAATGTGGGTAATACAGTCATTTTGTGTAGTGATTAACGCCAGAAAAGTCCACAGAAAACAGATTTTGCTGGGAGCAAGCACATATAATGTTCAACAAAAATATTTGAATGAATGCGCTAAAGTTATATTACTTATTATTTTAAATCTTAGGTGTTCCTCTTCAGTAAACAACTCTCACTAACATCTTCATTCACATTGTACTAATCAACAAAAGTATTCGGTTTGTGTTATCTTAATGCGATGAAGGCTTCACCTTGATGTAAACCCACTTCCTCCTTTGACAATCAATATTAAATTTACTGCACATGAGATAATCGTTTCATCCGGGTCAGGTGCACACAATGTATGTACAGGTTCACACAGAACGTCTGGTATTCAATATCACTCTAGATCGTTAAATGGACAAGAGTCTTACACTCCTATTGCTCTTGTGTGAATCTAAACTCTACTCATATACCCATACCGTTTCCAGGAAAAGGAACCCGTCATATAACTTATATATAATCAACCAATAAGGTATAGGCATGGCATGACGTTACTTAATGAGATGTATTCTCCGGCAATATGACCATAAATAGATCCATATCACTATGTAATAGTATTTAACGAACCGTAGGCGATAGAAAAGCCCATAACACGAACGGCCATCATCATCAAGATAGGTTTGTTTCGCTATCAAAATAGCTCTGTGTTGTTAAAGTTTAAAGTAATGACCTACTACAATTTATTATGCATGACACAACACATAATGCCAAATGTATCAATGTGTCATTTTATCGACATATATACAACATGATATGGCCAAATAGCTTTTTTTAACGACGAATTTTCTTCCATAAGATAGAATACAGTGTAGATCAATGATTTGGATGTTTTTCTGATGCTTACGGCATTGTATCTAATTTGTATAGAAAACCCCAGGCTAGAAAAGGCTAGATGTAAGTGTATTACAGTTTGGTGTTCCTATTATTTAAAGCAAAAAAGTAACATTCTTAATAGAACAAGTCGTTTTGCATATTGTCATAAGTTATATTCGAAGCCGTAAACTGTAAAGTAGATATATTTAAAATATGTTTGAAATAAAACCGAAAGACATTCAGAAATTATTTTGACTGTTGTAAACACCATCTATCACAGATCGAAGTACTACAATAATCAGGAGTAAAAGGGAATCTGAAGGAAATACATTAGGTGGTATTTTTAGATATTTGAAAACCGTTATAATAATGGTCAGAAAGTTGGTTTTGCTGTTGCAAAAATTAACGATTGTAAATGAAAGTCAGCGAGAGAATACTAGGAGACAGAAACGATTCCACAAAATGATCTGAACGATAAGTTAACCATGAGCTAATGCTCATTTTGGTCACAGGTGTGTTGTTGAAATGCCCTCCATCTTCAATGTCTACCAGAAAACCTTACGTTGGGCTAAACTCTTGGTTAAAAGACCATGCTTGATTGCACATCAAACGCTGTGAAATGTTAACATCAATACTCTGAAGCTGTTAAGTCATCCCTTGTGCCATAGAACCAAGTGGAGAGACTTTCGACACTCTGAATCCGTATGCATAGATCTAATAAAGAAGCAAAGGAACACTGATCCAGATTAAATTCTTCATTTTGGCTTCTATCATGTCTTCGTTAAAACATCTTTTCAAATACAGCTGTCGCTTCTTATCCAACTTTATTCCGCTCACCGTACGCGAATACATTTGTCTTAGACCTTGCTCTTTGAGATCAGCCATCTTATTTTTCCTGTTGTTGTGTGTGACATCACCTAATGCTTCATCATAATCATCCCTTCATCATCATCATTTTCCATTTCAGGACATTGTTTATCGTGTAAATGTCTTTGTAAGTTGTGGTTATTGCTAAACACCTGTCCAGAATAATCACAGTCCACCAAAGGACATGGTGCCTTCACAGCAGAGAAGTTTTTGTCGTCTTCCTCCCACTTCATCTTGAACATAACGATGATGACCTCCTTCGGTAAAAAGATCTGTAATGCGTGGATCTTTGCTGGCAGTAGACACTAAGTCGTCAAGCACAATGACGTTCACAACACTGGGGTTCAGAAAGACATCCTCTTTCGAGATGAAAAGGAATGCCTTCATGAAATTCAATATGTCGATAAACACAGGTTTGAATGGTTGCCACCGTTTGTAGAGCCATATAATACGTTCAGGAGAAGGTTTAATGTTCATCCTTTCTAGAAGCTGCTTCACTAAGTACATTCTTCCACAGGAGGTTGGTCCTGACACGACCATGATGTATGGATGTAGAAGCCTAAATTCTTCCAATGACTGGGTAGTACTTTCTGATGAATGTGGTTGCACTGGTTGCATCATGGGCGATGGTACTTGTGGTGGTGGTACTTGTGGTGGTGGTATCCCTTCTTGAAATGATCTGTTAGCACACAGGACACGTTGTTGACTGCATGGTGGTCCGAGTTTCAATGGCAGCGAACCTGTCTACTAGCTGCTTTTATCTAAAAAGTCGTCTTCCATTTCTTCATAGGAGGAAATCATTTTATAGTGTTTAGATCCCTTTCTCTCTTCTGCATCTGAATAATAGCCTTGGCCTATTCGACCACTTGTTGAGTAGGGGTAACAAAATTAATTTTAGGCTGCTCTGAGGTTTCTGGTTCTGTTTGTGTCTTCCACTCTGGGCCATACAGTTCCAAATATTGATCGACAGACATCATGGCAGATTTCTCACCTCCACGTTTAATTAAATGATAAGGATTTCCTTTACTTTAGCACAGAGCAAATAAAAGCGTGTCCATTTATCGGCATCGGGTAGGAAGAGTTTGTATTGCGGATTATTCATGATGAAAACGGGAGCGGCTTGAGTGATATGTCACTAGTCCACGGCTAAATGAAGCTAGATTGCCCTCGTGGCCTTTTACATAGCTATCAACGGTCTTAACTGGCCTTTCATGGCTTGGTATAGCTTCTTGGGTCCAGCATCACTAACAGTAAGTTTTGGATTGTCATACATGCTCTTCCCCCAGAATGACAACCTGAACCTAAAACGGATGTATTTGTACCAATATATACTAAGCCAATACTCTATCTAACAACCAGGCATTTTGAATGGCCTCATCTCTAAGCGCATTGACAAACTGTGGTTTCAAAACGAATGCTACAACTGCATGCAACTGGCGAAAAGACTGTTTCACATACTATGTGTAGTCCAAAAGGGGTGAACTAATCATGTTCATCCCAGGGATCATCATGTACTTCTTAATTTTTGAGAATGACACCACATTGAAAACACTTGCAAACGTTCCCTCTGATCAAGTACACAAATCCTGCCTGGGCCATTTGACTAGGACTCTGTTTCATCTGCACAGGCCAGTCCTTAAACAAATCGAGTCTTTTCTTGAATAAAATCCATTCAGTCTTGATTGCTCAGTTTTCGGCAACGAAAGTCTTGTCGAGTGGGTAATGTCCACACACATCCATGATATCCCAGAGGGGGGAGTAGTGGTAACACGTCCGCACAGTACAGTGTCTAAACCAAGACACTGTTAACACTAGGATTACAGAAGGAACACATGAGGTACCACATCTGATGGCGGCATATCACACGTGAGGAGTGAGTGGGTCTAATTGACGGATCATACATATTTACCACTTTTCGGGAAACCAATAGTCAAGGACTGGTGCTACCAAACCCGGAAACACTCGGACGAATTGGGAATTCGAACCGCGTCCTTCTATTTCAGCAGAGCAAAGGGAGGTAAATCTACATAGCGAATTCCGTCCCTTTGGACGATTATGTCAACCGTCCTCGATTTTCGTGAGCATCCTTGAATCAGTATATATAATACACTTGAAAATTACAAAGTTTGCTTAAATGTTAACGTACTGCCAGATGTGTATTTAGCGCTATGGGAAATCGCAAGATGTTCATACATGCCTACAAATATGTGTCGCCATTAAATGGACTTTTACCTTGAGACATGTTCCAGTGACAAATATAAGTTTATTGATAATGTCTGTCTAAGTCGTATATATATATATATTTTAATTTACAGGTTTTCTTTGTACATGTATATGGACATGTACAGTGTATTCATGTGTTAGGTGCTTCCTATGTTTGTGTTTTGCATTTGTTGCCATTGGTTACACTGACGGAGTGGTGGGCCTGTGTCGCTAGTCTAGCCTCGAAGCGGTAATGTTCTAGTAGGGCTCCACAGTGTTGACAAACATTTACCCGCATTTCAGTGACCATAATGACCTCTACTGCTTATGGTGTAACAGCTATAGCTCCTATATCCGAGCTGAAAACATTATCTTGTTAGAAAGCCCTTTGAAATGCGGTTCTAGAAATGTATGTTAACAAGGGGTGAACTTTGTGTGAACCAATCATTTCTTATTGATCCTCGTATAAATATTCTCTTGACGCTGTGGAATATGTTCCTTATATATTATGTGAACAGTGTTATGGCATATAATTATAACAGCTGGACGTAAACACTTCATATCTTTTAAGGAAATCTTAAACGCACTTCATGGACAAAATACTTGCACATATACACATTGCGTACATAACGACAAGCATTGGCAAACTGCCAATGCATTAAAAACTATGTACCTCTTTCAGAATATTTGACACAAGTTCAAGGTGCCACAGGTCGTAATAGTTTGACATTTTATTGAACTAATGATCACAGCATACCACTGGATGGTATCGGAAGAAAGCAGTATTTCAAATCCATACGGCAGAGCCCTGAAAACTAAGGGATGCAACTCTGTAAACATGCCTACAGCATAGAGAATGAACGAATGCGGAAACCTAAAGTGCTTTTACGGCCGCTTCGCAACACATTTAAAGAATGTGGGGAATTGAACACATCTCAACAAAATGGTAAGAGAAGCAGTGAGACCTAAAAATATTCGAAACAATTCGACGATATTTACATGGGACGATAATTATACTGAACATGTCGAACAATTATATACCTGCTGATGTATAAGTGAAGACCATGGTACATCAGTACACATTGTTCACCTCAGAAAGTCTGATGGGTTTTGTAGAAACCAGCAACTACAGAGCTACTATCTATATGGTTGTCACTATACTAGCGTTCCGTGAACCACAGGTGATAGTTGTCCGCGATAGCGTTCTGGGGACTATGCCAACACATTATAGGCCAGAGAACACCTGGCCTGCTGACATGTTCTGTTGTCACGTAGCTCATTTGGACACAGATACGCTAACCAGGACAGTGTACTGGTCACACTGTGGGGTATATGTTTCTTTCTTAACTTGTGTAAAGTCCTTTGATTTTTGCTTGGTCATCTGAATCCACAGTTGACTATGATCTCTTTACTTGTGTCACGATCGTTTCACTGTGTCGACTTATATTCCTCATTCTGACACTTTTGTTCTGTTGAGAACCTTTCCTTTCACCTCATTCTCTCGTTACACTGACATGAATTGATTCACATTGCTTATAATCTGTCATGGAATATAGCATAATGTTTCAGTGGTAATCTATCCATGATTCGCCACAGTTCCAAAACCTAATGTAACATCGGCTCAAATATCCCAACAGAAGTCCCAGAAGAAATTAAACGCATCATCTGCCTGGTCTTATCTCCAACATTAAACCAACCATGTACAAACATGTGTAATCATACTCTGCACTAAAGACTATTTGACAATAACTACACCCATTGTGAGAAACCCTAGGCGGTAGAAAATGGCTTCCGTGAAATGGCCATTTACGAAAGGGTATTCATTCGTAAATAAATTATTAATAATTCTATACCTGTCAAACTCGGAACACTCTCTGTTGTAAACATAATGTATCTATCTTAATCAAATGAAGTGCAAAGTCTTCTCTTTAACAATGACAATTATTCTGTAAGGAATACTCATTCACTCCAAGCAACGTTGATAATAATAAAAGCGTTTCATCAGTTTCAATGAAGGTCAGGTGATATTCCCCAAATTTCCTGTACGAAACGCATGACTATTTGAGGTAGGCGGCTAACGTTGGAGCAGGATATGGTCACAGTATGGTGAACACCCGCCATCATCACTGGTTCATTAAGACAGGTTATATAGTCGTCATCGCACAGTAAACAGTGCTGTAAGCAGATGTATTGTATGACTGTGGAAAGGGATATGTTGATCGTTACACCATAATCCTCAAAAGAGTGTTGTACTGGTGAGTGTTACACATTATACATTCATTTTATCGTAATCCCCCAGATAGTGTGCATACATATAGGTGCGTGTTTATCCATCCATTAAGCAAATCAATTCGGATTCATATATTGAAATAACTTAACATCGATAAACTTCGTGGACTCGATTATTTACGGGCAAACGTTAATTACCTTGTGCGTTTTTTAGTGAAACGTAAACAAAGAGACATTCAGGCTTTTACTTAAACTATCCCAAGGCATCGACTATACAGATGATTGATTAACGGAACGCATCTCACTTGCAGTTTTCGGGATAAAAGACAAAATGATGCAGGTTGAATGGTGAGGACTCGGTTTTAAACCAGCAATGTTCCATCAATATCGCTGCAGCACACCGGAAGTGAGCTTCAGACTTTCAACCAATGTCTGGAATGAAGGCAGAAACGTGTTCACCGTTATACTATCCGATCACTTGAACATGGTAGGGATACATGGTTAAATGATTTGCGGAAGACAAAGGCAAGACAATACCAATACAATATGTGGATTTACATCGCTATACATCGTTACTGATTCAGTAAGGGGCAGTTATGGGCTGTATTTAAACATGTTCTCGATTTAGAGAGAATGATCAGGAAGGAGCTGTAATAAGCTTATTCCTGAACTGTCTGCCTTAGCGTGGAAATTGATAGCATAACTTTGTCCGGTATATAAAGGGAATTAACTCCTGCCTCTCAACTTACACTTCATCGCAAGTCACCAGAACACAGGACATAGTGTGTGATGATCCAACCCTACCTTGGCCTGGTTGCAAGTTGATTATATCTGTATTTCTACAATCACTGCTCTTGTATTATATTATCTTTGATTCTGTACGGCCACAGTGATGACTTTGTATCGATTTGAACTGAGCTTTGAAAGTAGTTAATTTTGAAATACAGTGTAAATTACATCATATTTTCATGTTGGTTTCACACCCAATACTTAAACCTTTTAGTAATTATTTGATTCAAAAGTGTATCTATAAAGTAGCTTTTGTCTCATTAGTAAAACTAGTCTGTATAAACAAATCTGCAGATCCCAAGCGCCCCCTGAGAGGTATCGACTGTAATTTTTGATACCTTGAAGTGTCCCATTCTTTAGAAAGTGTTATAAATGTCAGATCCAATAACAATTCTAATGGCCACTTTGTGTGCGCAGTTACTTGATGCCTGCCACCAAACGAAATAAGAAATACAGATTGACATATGGTGAGGCCGCAGCTGTAAAAAATACCAAATTGTTTACTGACTGTAGAGCCTTTGAATGATCCCGAGAATACAGCGTTCCATGGCAACAGAGGTTGCATCCCGTTGATGTTGTAGTACATCCACGTGACCGTCAGGTTGGCAGCCCTCTTGACATCCACAGGAGTATCTGGGACATAGACATGGAAGCGACGATAGTATGATGGTCCGTGTTCCAGTGTCTGTACATGAACCAACATTTGAAGTCTCGAGTGTTCTATTGACTGTTTAAAACAAACTTTAGCATCCGTTGGTCAATAATATTACGACAAGCGTTCTAAAGTTTGAATGCCAAATATTCAATAAGTGTATCACTCTAAAGCCTAACGTAGGAACTGTTTTGCCGTGTCATGCCAAGATCATATTTACGCGTTATTCTCATGTAAGTGACAATGGATGACAATGGATGACAATGTTAAATACTGTGCTATTTTTGAATTGATCGCAATGGCGGCCAAACCATCTCATGAGTCCCTCATGTGACATATCAAGCTCTACCTGGATCCCAGATCATGTTCCCTGTGTGCTGGTCTTGCGTCGTCCAGATGGTCAGCAGAGCTGTCAAGGCCATCGACGTGGTGAATATACGATCTTCAGGATCTGGCTACAGTATATCAAATATTATACAACATGATGCATGGGTTTCAGCCAAAAGGGATGAGGTTAGCAATCAAGTTCTCAGTTTCTCTCTCAACGTATGCTTTCCCTTCGCCAACATCAATATAAATTCTCAATTGTAACATGAAAACAGTATGATAGATAGTATGCATCGACAAAGGAGATTTACTGTAGGGTTAGCAGTCAACAAACTGTTTTAAAATCTGTTTGTTTACACAACATTAATCCCTATGGGTCAAAAACGTATGTTTGCTCTTCCCAAGCCTAAATACAAACCCTCTATCGTACTCTCAAAATAAATTCATTGTGGGATAAAGTTTCATAAAGAAAGAAAATAATAAATGGTACAGTGAAGATTAATCAATTACCAAAGAATGGAGGCACCAAGCCAGTGCTCCTCAAGTCGTGCCAGTGCTGTGGTCATGACTCTATGTTGTTTGTTCCAAGGTGATAGGGACTTTGGCACACTAACGTTAGTGTCACCAGGAAAGTTAGTGTGAGATTAGAATTCCCATATTTCCTGTTTACCAGGATCATGATGCCTTCAAATAAAACTGTGTTTCTATACCAAGAGAGGAATTACGATGGAGATGTTCCACAAAGTCTTCTTGAGAACAAACGGTTATGTAAATGACGTCAGAGTCATAACACCGCCAATCGCAACAAATGTTCCCACATATGACCAAAACGTACGTCAGGTTTGTTGTCGTAGTCTGTATCCGCATCACCGAGGAAGTCGTCGAAGTATAGAGTGGATAGGTTATACATCGAGGACGGTGTTCCCAGGGCTAGGAGCCGGGGACTTCCGTACCTTCTCAACACGTCCTTAAAGTCCGCCAGAACCTGGTTCATGCCCTGCAACGTAATACACAATTTAGTTGAAGAAGTGGATGTGGCGATTGCTCTTCCTGTATTCACTTGGATATCAATAAAGTATGTAACAAACGCACGCACACACACACACACACACACACACACACACGCACGCACACACACACGCACGCACACGCACGCACACACACGCACACACACGCACATATATATATACATATCCTAAACATGTTCTGATCATCAGTTAGGTACCGAACTTTTATCTTAAAGGTCACATGCAACGTAAAACACAACTTTGCAGATTCTGATACCTTTCGGTATGGACTTACCGAAACAAATCGTCAAAAATGCAAATTCAACTTACAAAGTTGAAAAATAACGCGATGAAATAAACCGCGCGAAATCGGAGTTCAAACGTTTCACTAATTTTCCTCCGACTTTTCTGGGGAAAACGGGTTTCAACAGCTGGGCTGCGCTCATAGCACGTGCGCAGTGAAATAAGTTCGCGCAGCTTGGAAGCGGGTTGTCCGGTGAATACTCGGTGAAGGCTTTGGTGTGAGCTATTTTTCTAATGTTTTGTTGATATCTCACAGGCGCGAGCTGTTTATATGTTATACCAGTAGATTACCGATTTAACTGTTTATATAATTTCATTTGTCTATTTCACCACACGTTCTTCTTACCGAGTCACTTTCTCAGTTCGATACTTAAAAGCAATGTCATTATTTAGCGTTGACACAATTTCTAACTGTGATATAGATATGTCGTTGTCACAGACAAAACTCAATGTCTTGTTTTATTGACACCTGTGTGTCTGTCTGCCTGTCTGCTAATGACAATATTCAATACACAGCTGCTATCACTGACCACATGCAATTTGAACTTAACACCAATCAGGCTATACGCCATAAACAAAATGCATTGATTTATGGCCCGAGTTCGGTCTCAGTCACATTATGTGATTACACAGACAGGCAGGTGTGATAGTTGAACACTTGACATGTTATGATGTCTGTTGATTGCAAAATGTTATACACAAAAAATGAGCATGTATTTACAAAACCCAACATCTCTATATATACACACGCAATAAGCCGCGAGGGCATACGCAAATGGCCCAGCCGTTACACTTGAGTGCACACCCACCCGCTCTGACTGGGTTCGGTATCCCGGCTGCTTCGTTTCCTGGGAAGTAAACCGAAGTACACAATATTGCACTTTTGATTTGCGATTGTACGCTTATAATTTTGTTTATATGTTTTTTCATAA
This sequence comes from Haliotis rubra, assembly GCF_003918875.1. Lineage (NCBI taxonomy): Eukaryota > Metazoa > Mollusca > Gastropoda > Lepetellida > Haliotidae > Haliotis > Haliotis rubra. The sequence continues at coordinate 104,346 of NW_025765257.1, forward strand.
CCAGCAATGTATATTATGTGTCACGAATAAGTGATAATTGTGTTTTAATTATGTTTGATTTTTTGGTTGCATGTGACCTTTAACCATGCCATACAACTATTACCATTTCAGATGCCATACACGAACAAATAGTACAATAGTTCACGGATGAGAGTGAGCACCAAGGATATATAACGTTTAAGCTTACCACGTTTGATTGTTATTATTTCAGTGAGGCATACAGAGATTTGGAAGTGAATGGCTTAAGTAACGTTTTGACAGCCACTGACAACACCTTATGAGGCAGAGATCCCGTCCTGTCCAGGGTTTCCTGGAGTTTGTTGTACGTCCTGGCCACAAACCAGTAGAACTCAATGACAGAGGGGTAGTACGTCAACGCCAGGTCTGCTCGGTCAGAGAAGTTGGTCTGGACTTGGAAAGCGATCATCCTGGCGGTGTCGTTGTAGATGTTCTGAAATAGAAAGTAGGGCGTTTGTGTGAACAAACTACTTAAACGCTTCCACAATGTTAAACCTCATAACTCAATGACGAGCGACATACAAGGAGCCGCTCTAGGGACGAGTTAAACATTCCCCATTCCACAAAAATGCAAACGAGGGTCATTTGTAACATATCTTAAATATTTCATATCTGAAATTCTCGCAATGAACTCTGTATGCTTGGTTGATACAGCATGTCAAGATGGATGTAAAAGTTTCCTCTGAACATACTATCGGGAGTACATTTAATTAGAATCTGAAACTTGTTAACGACCATTTCTTCGTCATCGTGACCACAAAGTATCTCGTGTGTGTACGTGTGAAGGCACAGTAGGCACAAATCATGGATGCAGGTTGTTGCAACATAAGATTCTGTAGGAAATATATTTTCATGTATTTTGAAAATATTGACAATATGATAGGCGACATGATATTGCCAAGGCTAAATTGTCAAGCAGAAATATTTCTAGAGGTGAGGTTCAAGGCCACCTTCCTAATTGGGGTAAAGGGAATAATTTTGAGCACTTATGATTTAGAATTTGTTCCCCAGTCAGGTTGGAAGTTATTGTCATACTACGAAACATCATATTGCGATATACGTAAATATATGCGATGATGTCCTTTCCATAATCATAAGGACATTGGCTGAAATAAAAATACATTGTACAATCACGTCATTTGCACTGGTCCATTAATCCAATAGTATATGTAACTAGTTGCAATACAGTGTGGCGTGTTACGCTGCAGACGTGCGAGGTGTGTGTCCTGTAAGAATAAAAGAATCAATTTTTCACAACCATTGAAAACACATTACCATTATGTCAGGGTCATCTAATATCGATGGTTCGAAGAGGCCATTAATGATTCCATTCGTGACGCCAAATAGGAAGTTGGCACACACAGTGACGTCAATGTTGTTGACGTTGAACGGCATCATGACTCCCTTGTCGTACCAGGTGCGTACCTCGTCAGTGTCCTGCACCTGTACAGGTATAGACGTAACTACTGCGTTACTTGTTGAAGAAGGAAACAGAATCGTCAAATACTTTTCAAATATCTGAATGCATTTACCACCTGACCAACAGTTGTTTGTTCTGGATGTATGGATGTACTCCCAGTTTGTAAATATCCTATCAGTGAGAAACGGGAATTGTAGGAAGTCAGCCTCGAGGTTCTCCCGTCACAATGTGATGACTGTTTAAATATAATGTTGGAGACACTTTCAGTCACTGATATGTTTTGCGTAAATGATAATAAAATATAAGCGACTAAATCCTTTCCACGTGCAACAGACATATCTGTAGAAAGTAGAGGAGATTGTACAGTTCCGACTACTTCGGGAGTGAGTGCGTGAGTTTAATTTTTACGCCGCACTCAACAATATTCCAGCTGTAAGGCGGCCTGTAAATAATGAGTCTGGACCAGACAATCCAGTGAACAACAGCATTAGCATCGATATATGCAATTGGGATACGATGACATGTGTCAACCAAGCCAGCAAGCCTGACCACCCGATCCAGTCAGTCGCCTCTTACGACAAGCATGGGTTACTGAAGACCAATTCTAACCCGGACCTTCACGTGTCGACTACTTCAGGAGCATGTGCCTGAATTACTATTATGCAATGAACGGGCGATCCTGTCGGTTACAAAAGAGACATGCGATGCTTGACATAAGGATAATGATTGTACCTCAAACTTTGTGAACATTCGTAAACGCTAAAGGATAAAGCTGGTGGAGTATTGATAGAGGAATCCGAAAGTTCACCATTACGTATACATTGTTAACTTCACCCCTTTGTCCCACGACCGCCTCCGTGGTGTAGTGGTTAGAGCGTCCGCCCGGAGAGCGGAAGGTCGCGGGTTCGATACCCGACCGCGTCATACCAAAAAGACGTTAAAATATGGTACTTGTTGGTCCCTGCCTGGCGCTTGGCATTAATGGGTACAACAAGCACTGGTCGGCTCGGAGTCAGTATAATGTGTCTAAGTGGGGTATTCATGCTTCACTGCGGCATGGTATCTCAGTGGGATAGCACTATAAAACCAGCTTCAGTCTGGGCTAGTACAAGCAGCCGCACATACACAGGCATGCACGTCGTCATATGAGCGAAATATTCTCAAGTACGACGTAAAATCCAATTTCACCTCACCTCACCCTTGTCCCACGGCCTTGTAGAGCGCATTTGACAGTCTGATACATCTAAATATGAAACATATGAAGCGATCTCCCTGGTCGTGTACATTTCAAGCTACGATGGGGAAGTCTACCTTCGGGCAATATTTGTATTGACTGTATTATCAAAGAAAACATGTTTCCATTTGAACAAAATGCGTTGGTTGAGGCATATATTTATGCTATCCGTTGTTATATTTAGTACATACTGAATAGTCATATATCTATCATTCACTGTTTTAGATTAAATTGGGTACTCCTACTTGCATATTGTTATGCCTGCCCAGTACAATCATTAATGTACGTGAACTTTATTTACATTGTGATGTTTTGGCCTTTCTCAGGTTCACATCGATAAACAGCTTTCAGTAGATCATTATACTTTGCGTAATATATGGTAACGACATTTATGATAAGCCCACATTTAGATGCATGAGATACAGCATCATCATATTGTATAAGGTACGTGGCAACAGTGTGCGAAATAGTTTCCAAATTATGCTAGCCAGTCGGACAAGCCCACAAAATACTTCACTAGCCCAATATTTGAATGTAGACACGGTTGATATCATTAAGTTGCCAATATGATGAACATATGTTTATGAGGCCATAAACTTTCATGATTTATAACTATATTATACCTTAACAAGTCGGAGAGAGTGACATATTTTCTAAATGACCCCATGAAAATTCACTAGCCAGTCAGGCAAGAGATTTACTGGCCCCAACTGGAATTTTACTAGCCACGGGCTAGCGGGTCAGTGACTATTTCGCATACTGCGTGGCAATCTGTAACATAGCAGGCCAAGTATTTTCAACCAGAATTGTTTTCTTGAGCATTGATTAATAGCTAAAAATAACCGTCTAAATTATCATATTGTACCGCTGGTTGTGGTGACGCATTAAACAACATTTAATTTGCAGTTTGAATATGGCTTGTGGTTTCGTGTCTATATGAGACGTCCTACTACTGCTAAAGTCACTATTTTATATGGATGCCAACACAAGTTTCAGTCCACCGTTGCCTATACAAGAAAGCAATTGCTTTGATAAATTGAGGGGCGGTGGGGTAGCCAAGTGGTTAAAGCGTTGGCTCGTCACGTCGAAGACCCGGGTTCGAATCCCCACATGGGTACTATATGTGAAGCCCTTTTCTGGTGTCCCCTGCCGTGATGTTGCTGGAATATTGCTAAAAGCAGCGTAAAACCAAAACTCAGTCAGCCAGTTGATAAATTGATGACCCCGATCCTTGTTTTAATCCTACCAAAAACCAAGGAGCCAGTTCTGTGACGTGTCAAGTCACTAAAATGATGACAGTTGTTATCAAGCGAGAGAACGTCCCATGGGTACATACTCACCCACGTTGGCACAAGAGCGACATCACGTCCGGCAGCCTTCTCCTGCTCTAACCACGCCCTGAGGAAGTAGTAGCTCCTGGGGTCTATAGTGTTGACACGCTGGTTTCCGGAAAACGGTCTTCGAGCAAAGTAAACAGGATTAGGTTAATAATAATAATAATGTCCATTTGTATGGCGCCGTTTCCACACACTAGTGTATGCTCAAGGCGCCCCGTGTGTACAGCTAAAAAACAACTGCAGGAATTGTGCAAGTCATTCGTAATATTTCCTGAAAAGATGGGTCTTCAATGAAGATTTGAATAAGTCAAGAGATTTTGCTGTTTTGATGGTTATGGGAAGACTGTTCCACAGTGAAGGAGCAGCATAGCTGAATGATCTGTGACCATAGTTCTTGAGATTGACAGGGGGTGTTGTTAGGAGGAACTGTTGGTGTGATCTCAGCTGTCGCGGCGGTGTGTACACTGAGATGAGTTCAGAGAGGTACTGAGGCGCTAGGTCATGTAGACATTGGAACACAATGGTCAAGATCTTGAATTCGATTCTGGCTTGGATGGGCAACCAGTGAAGAGACTTTAGGACAGGGGTTATGTGAGATCTTTTAGATGTTAGGGATACAATGCGGGCTGCAACGTTTTGGACTTTCTGGGAGTTTTGTCAAGTGTGCAGAGCTGAGTCCAAACAGAATGCTGTTTGAATAGTCTAGTCTAGATAGAACGAGGGACCTGACGAGAGTATGGGCTGCATCTGTTGTTAAATTATGACGAATGTTACTGATAGCTCTCAGGTGGAAGAAGCAGATTCTTGAAATATGGTTGATCTGAGCATCAAGTGATAGGTCCTGGTCTATGAACACTCCAAGATCTTTCACGGATGAAGCTAGAGTAATTTCTGCATCAGCTATTGTGATTTTCTCAGTCGTGATTTTGTTCAGACGATGTTTATTGCCGACAAGCATAGCTTCTGTCTTATCATCGTTCATTTTGAGCATCATAGATGACATCCAAGATTTGATGGACTTCGTGCAGATAGCTGTCTTCTCTAGGGAATGTTGAATCTGATCCAGAGCAAAAGAGTCTACCAGCTGAGTATCGTCAGCAAACGAATGATGAGGAGTGTCATACTTGTCGGAAATGTCGGTCAAGGATGTCATGTAAAGGAGGAAGAGGATGGGCCCCAGAACAGATCCCTGCGGAACTCCACATGTGAGATCTGCTGTTGTGGATGAAGACTGCTTTATCAAGACTCTTTGAGTGCGTCCTGTCAGATATGATGAAAACCATCCCAATGCCAAACTGGTGATGCCCATTTGGTGTTCAAGAAGCTTGAGGAGGATGCTGTGATCAATCGTGTCGAATGCTGCACTCAAGTCTAGCAATACAAGTGATCCAACATTGCCACTGTCTACTGAGCATCTGAGGTCATTGAGCACCCTCAGGAGAACTGTTTCTGTGCTGTGTCTGGGCCGGTAGGCGGATTGGAACTTGTCAAATAGTCGATTCTGAGTCAGGTGTGATGACAGTCTGATGTAAACTGCTCTTTCAATCAACTTAGAGATGAAGTTAAGGTTGGAGACAGGTCGGAAATTTTTCAGTACATTAGTATCAAGGTTATCCTTCTTAAGTGATGGTCTGACAACTGCTTCTTTGAAAACCTCTGGAAATATGCCAGACTGTAAGCTAACATTGACAATCTGGGTGATGACAGGTAGCAAGACATCCATGTTTTCTAGGAGAAGTTTACAAGGCAGTGGATCCAGAGGGCATGTAGTTTTCTTTGCAGATTTGATGATTAGTTCAACCGCTGATTCTGAGAATGGTTCAAAGCATGAGAGATGATGTCCATTGAATTGTTTTGTTTCCAATGAATCCGTAGAACATTTCGTTAACTTTTCTCGAATAGAACTGATTTTCTCAAGGAAGAATATGTTGAACTTGTTGGCTAGATCAGCTTCATGTTGATGATCTGGCAATCTGGTGATTTTATGAGTTCCCTGGAGAGACTTCAAGAAAGTATGCAGATTTCTGCTGTTTCCGCTATGTTCTTTAATTTTGTCTTTTTGAGTATTTACGTTTGGCTTGTTTCATCAGGTAGGCTGTTTTATTTCGTGCTTGCTTGAAGATTTGTCTGTGGATTTCGAGACCAGACTTCCTCCACCGTCTTTCAGTTTGGCGTCGCTCTGACTTGGACTTTTTTGACTTCTTCATTGTACCAGGGACTTCTTGGTCTTAAAATTACATTCTTTTCTATGCATGGTGCATGTTTATCTAAAACCGATTTAAGGCCAGTTATGAAATGTTCACTCAAAATGTTGACGTTAGAGGAATCGATGACAACTGCATTACGCAAATCGGTTTGGAATGCGTCCCTGTCCATGCCCTTGATGTTTCGACAGGTTATTGTCTTGGTCTGATTTGGAGGACGTTCCATGTTTACTTCTACTCTTACGAAGTAGTGGTCTGACATCTGTCTGTCTTCCACTGTGACTGCATTTACTGAGGTATCCGACTCAGGGGTGACAATCCAGTCAAGTATATGTCCTGACTTATGGGTTGGATCAGTGATATGCTGTCTGAGTGAATGTTGTTTCAGGAGTCGGACGACTTTGTTTACCTCTGACTTTGAATTTTCAGCAATGTTAATATTGAAGTCACCGATAAACATGGTTTTAAGTTTGTCACATTTGGAAAAGAGTGTGGATAGATCCTCGTGAAAGTCACTGAGAGTTAGTTTGTTTTTCCGAGATGGAGGAGGTCGGTAAAGGCAGATTACTCTGAGCGAGGTTGAGAAACTTGTTATGAGAATATCCAAATGTTCAAAGGATTTGTATACTTCATTCTGATTCAAAACTTGAACTGTCAATGCATCTCTGTGGACTATTGCCACGCCGCCGCCGCAAGTTGCTCTAGATTTCTGAATAAAGGAATAAGAACTGGGAGTAATTTCTGCGATTTTGGCTTCGTCACCATTTTCCGAAAACCATGATTCAGTGATGAAAATAATGTCTAAATTATCATCCGTGATTGTATCAGCAATTTCAATTGTTTTATTTCGAGCGGATTGAGCATTCCAAAGAGCCATCTTAAGAGATTTGGTCGAGCTGATTGTTAGATTCCGATAAGAATCACTGTTTGGAATAGAACCTGTTTGGAATAAGCCCTATTTTGAAGGCATTGATCAAGCCTCGGTTTAGACATCAGTAAGTATTTCTACACGTCAAAGTGACCGTCCATTGACACAGTTACAGGTTAGACTATAAGTAAATAATATTGTCGCTGATCTAGCCAATTTGCAGAATGATTACCGTCATGAATATTTTTATCTTTGATAGAATTCTACAATTTTACAATCCGCCGATTTTGTTGCTGTCATTTGTCAGAGATATTGCTAAAATCAATATAAAACTTGACATCTTCACCGAAATACATTATATTTTGCAGAAATGAATAAGAATTCATTTCAGTATTTATTGAGTTTGGATTAATGGGTATATAAGATATTGATCACTAGATAATATACGTATTTACAAGTGGACATTTTAGTTTGCGTCGCGGCAAGCATGCATGACAATGCGTTTAACTATCAATACACGTATACATATGTTTATCATGCATTTTACCGTAACTGAGTTTCACCAGTCTCTTACCTGTAGGCGTAGTACTTGAGAGCGTCGAACACGGAGGTGAGGTTGGTGTTGTGGGACAACCATAGCTTGAATGCCTCAGGATACTCTTGTGGCATTTCGGCAAGGATCGAACCCAGGCCGATGTTGAGGAATGTGTCATCGAAATCCGGAGGAATGTGGAACGCCAGCGTGTAGACGCCTCTTTCGAAGGATTGAAACATTCATAAGAACAAACTGTTATTAACACACTTTTTCTTTTTCACGATATGAATAGATTACAATATTCTTAAGGTGGATTCAGTGTTTGCTGGTCATCACCTATGTTTGATGCGGAGATGGTATGTTCTGTACATGTACACACTGCTACCAAGAACTTTAGCATTCTTCCAATAGTTTGTCCTAAAACCACGTCCAACTGATCCGGGTTGTAAACAGACTGAACAGATTGATAAGTTTAGATTTGAATTCAGATGAGTAGTGAGTGAGTTTAGTTTTACGCCGCACTCAGTAGTATTCCAGCTATATAGCGGCGGTCTGTAAATAATCGAGTTTGGACCAGACACTCCAGTGATAAACAACATGAGCATCGATCTGCGCAATTGGGAACCGATTACATGTGTCAACCAAGTCAGCGAGCCTGACCATCCGATCCCGGTAGTCGCTTCTTACGACAAGCATGGGTTACTGAAGATCAATATTCTAACCCGGACCTCCACGGGTATCAGATGAGGAACCTCCAGCAAAGCAGTAATCGGACAATGGTATATGACTATCCAGATTAAAACTCCAACTTACAGATACTGAAATGAATTATTTACTGACCGACATTTACATGTAATGGTGAACAATATTTACGTCTCAACGCGATGCATATATCACACATGAGTGAAGTATTAGAAGCTGTTTTCTATACATAAAACATGTACCTTATACTCATGAGCTCGTGGACGATTTCGTCCACATTCTTGAGTCCAAGTCTTTCGAGGAAAGCGTAGGTTGCATTTAGAGGCAAGTTCTCTGTCAACTTGATAGAGTCATTGAGGTTCACAGGGTAGCTGTTATAAGCCTTGGTGTCGTCGTTGTACGTCTGAGGCCAGAAGGTCATTAAAGAATTGGAATAGTTCACATTCAAATCATGATGACGTTTGATGGCATTGATACCATTCGTCAGCATATCAGCCGTGTTATTATACCACGGCTTGTCCAAAGATCGTCTCGCCTCAGCCAAACATGCGGTGATGTATGTTGTCGCGAACATATTATTGTCGAAGATGCCGAAAATTTGTCTGAAAAGCGCATAATCAGGGTCACCATGGAAATTCATCTTGACGTCACTCGGCCATATGCCCTGCTCTTCGTCCCATTGGAATGGTGGGAACGCATGCTTTGTTTTGGGGACCTGCAGGTCGCGAACATCATACAATGAAAGTTCAGCTGTTATCAATAAGTCTGCCTTAGTTGGCTGAGCAATACAAGGCACGGCGATCCCGGCTACGCAGAAAATATAGTAAAAGAATTCCCTCACAACCAAAGCAGCAGGTTCAGCTGAACATGTAAATGGTACCAAAGTCCATTAACAGCTGTTTATATAGATCTTCTTATCTTATCAGGTCGGTGTGATTCCAACGACTTTTTAGGTATTGATATTCATACATAATGACCTCAGTGGGCATGGAATATTTTGGGTTTTTCAAATGTATTTCATTCGGAAATAGCTTGATTGCACTTATGCGGATATGTTATTGATGTTCACAATGAAAATACAGAAAGGTTTAGTTGGAAATATACCACAAACATGCTGCCAACCATTTACGTTTTGTTTAAACTGTTTCGGCCTGGCGTCCAACTTCACAACCGAATATCATTGGACCATGTTGAGAATAGGACGTGTGGAGATGATCGTATCTTCCACGTAGGTGAAAGCTCTATATTCGTTGGTGGGATTATTGAGGACGCAGGTGTATCTATAGTCTACGTAGAAGATGTAAATGTTTCACAGTACACTGATACGCTCCCATACTATACTATCGCCTCGCGGCGGTCAGCGGATGGGTGGTTCATTCATGGATCATTAATATTATACACATCTGCTAACACAGTAAACACTACGTATATGTAACTGCCACTATTTTGATGTCGCTATATATTTCCATACACAAGAATATGACTTAGATTAACGAACACCCCATTAGTTTTTGTTCATCCGTTATGACGTAGGCTTCCAGTTGTGGGTGTGTTTTATATACGGTAAACAGACAGATGAAAAGAATCATTACTCCCCTTGTCGGAATTGCTATTACCAAGGCTTTACTCGTTTACAAATTAAATTATCTTTTTCTGACACTCCCTAACCCTGGTCATGTTATTTAATGTTTTTGACTGGGAAACCAGATAAGATTAACTCTTGTATGTGAGCTTGTGAAGCAGGTTGGGCTTGGTATGGTTGAGGTTGTTTCCTGTGTAAAATCATTGAAGCTACGTTTGATAAGAAAACTGTTTGACGTAAATGAATCCTCACTTTTGTCGTTTTTGGCAAATTTAGCAATGCTTTTCCAGCTAAAGCATTACAAAAGTCAACAATGTATTTAGGTTGGATTCTTTGGAAGGATTTGCCTTTGATAAGTTCTCAAGGAAAATAAAGGCCTGAATTATGTGATGGCATTATAACGGAACCTGACACTTACAGCAAATACATCACCATTAGTAAAGAGATTATGTTGAATTATTTATAAATCCTGAAGGAAACTACGTGTCACTTGAACAATTCGAATACACTTTAGAACGTGATGTCAACCTATCAAGGGATAAATCAGGCTACAAAGAAATACCAGGGTAAGTTGAAAATGTGTAAACCCGCATCTTTTGCCCTTCTGGATGGATTATCATCCAGTTGTCAGGAAACTGCTATCAGTTAAGAAATGTACAAAGTGTTAATATCATGCATGTGGTACTCACCTTACATTTACACATATGTGGGAGGAATGTGTTCTAAATTAAAGTGGTGAAATATATTTGTAAAATCACTTAAGACTACTTTAGATACTAAATTGAGATGGTTTCAGTTCAGAATTATTCACTGGATTTTAACGCCTAACTCATTTTTTATATAAAATCAGCATAACTGATAGTAATTTATGTTTATTTTATCAGTGTGAAGGTGGATCAATAACCAATTGATTTTGGGAATGTAAAGTTCAATGCTTCTGGCAATCACCATTAAGCCTGGCTTATGAAAAGTGCCAACATATCTGTTATTTAGGGGATAACTGTACTGTGTTTGACGAATTGGGGACGTATCCCGTTGGTTATATAGGCGCAAATTTAGTTATATCGGCGAGTTATCCCCATTCTAATTCAACTCTTTTTACGCTGTTTTTTCGTGAAAGAAATTCAATATTTAAACCAGGTCAAAGTTCCTCTAGGTCAAAGGTTAATCATATCACTCCTCGCCAGAAAAAGTAGTTCACTTTTCAAACTTAAACACGTGTATTATGCGCACACTGATTAATCTGACAATAATGACCATTATCAGGTGTGTTTGTAAATGACGTCACAACGGGTGACGTCACGCTCCATAATCTTGTTACATGATCAAACAGTGTTGGGTCAACCGCCCGTTGCGAGTTGTTTGAAGTAAACTTACAATTAGATTTATGATACTGTTTTGTCTTTTTCGACACAAGTTCCATCTATTTTAGCGGAATAGGGGAGTTAACATATCTAGGGCTTCTGCAAATGATAATGCCCTGAAAACAGCGTTACACCAATTGTGTAGGGATACATTTAAAGGTTTTGGTGAAAGGGTTTTCAATATGCTGTTATACGGTCGGAAATTTATAGCATTGACCAATCAGAACTCGTGTTTCATACTAAATTGAATTAGAATTGAAATTTGCCCTTCCACGAAAGGAAATGTATATGCTGACAACCCTAAATTGCAATCACTTTAAACATTATGCCCACAACAGCCACATCATTGAGAGAAATATTACTTATATCAAAAGTCAACAAGCTATGTTCTTTTCCAAGTGGATGCTGTATCATGAGATAGAGAGAGAGAGAGTTTATTGACAGTATGGGGGGCCACTGGCCCATTATACATACAGAAGATACAGTGTATTACACCACCAAGCGCCTGCGACACATACATATACACACATACACACATATACATATATATATATACATACATATACATACATACATACACATATACGCATATATATATATCATTCATGCAATGACAGGAAACGTGCTCGTAGTTTGAACGCTAAGAATACATACTTTGCAAGCAATGATAACACATGGACATTTTTACTTGCTATCAACTGTTTAAATTTGTTTTCCGAAGGGAATGTATGATAATAAGCAGGAATAATAGCTCGTCTCAATCCATCATAAAATGGGCATACTAAACAAAAGTGATATTCTGATTCAATATTTCTAACCACACACAAAGGACATAACCTTTCTTCCCTAGCTAAACCTAGTTTCCTACCTTGTTCAATTAATAATATATGACTGGAGCAGCGGAGTGATGAAAGGGCAATACAGTAAACTTTCACTGGTAAACACGAGAGGTAAAGTTCAAAATTTGCGTCATGTTTTATAGAACGGTACAGAGTAAGTTTATTATACTTACGGAGGGCTCAGAACCAACGTTGTTTATCGATATCTATACATCTTTGTTTGAAACACGAAATAAAATGGTTTATAATGCCTACATCCTGATTTATCCACACTTCCCCGAATCCATAGTGAAACAATAATGATTTGACTTCTAATGCCCAACAACTCAAGCCCTTGTTTGCTAGAGACAACTGGTAAGAATATGCTTTCTTTAGAATAACATTATCTTCTTGATACAACAGTCTTACCCAAAACTTTACAATCCTTATGTAACAATTGACTTTAATTGAATGCCGTCCTAGTTCACCACGTGCCACAATATTTGGTACTGATCTATGTAAAATAGCATGTCCTTACAGAAACGATCATGAACTCTTTCCACATCGGGTATTGAGTGAAAACCCCACACCTCGCAACCATAGATAAGAACTGGCATGATTTTGGCATCAAATATGTGGCATAGCATATGAATTGGTAAGTTACGGTAGTTATTTACTTTAGACTTCAAACACTGAATAACCTTGGTGGCTTGGAGAGCTAATGTTTTCTGAGCAACGTACCACGACCCAGAACTTGCGAAATGCACTCCGAGGTATTTATAAGTAGGGACAATGTCTAGGGTTCGACCACTGAAAGAAAATTTTTCATAAAGCTTAAGTCTTCCTTTTTTTCTGAACACAATGACTTTACTTTTGTCTATATTAACCAATAGCTGCCACTTGTCACAATAATTTGACAACTTATCTAATCTCTTTTGAAGACCTATAACTGTACTATCCATCATCACTATATCATCTGCGAACAGAAGCATAAACACTTGCAGCATACCGATACTAATAGACCATTGATTGTCCTGTCCTAAAAACTCGGCCATATCATTTATAAAAAACGAAAACAAAAAGGGAGACAACTGACAACCTTGCCGGACTCCAAAGTTGCAATCAAAGAACTCAGTACAACCATTCCCAACAAGGACACAAGATTTTATATTAGCATACATATTTCTTATAAATTTGAAAATACGACCCTTAATATTACCAATCCATAATTTGTACAAAAGACCAGTATGTGTAACCGAGTCAAACGCAGATTTTAAATCTATAAAAGCACAGTATAGTCTGCTCTTATACAATGACAAGTATTTGTTTATTACAGTATTTAAAATGAAAATATTATCTGTAGTTTGAAAACCTTTTCTGAATCCAGCCTGCTCCGGAGCTAAAATATTTTCTTGAGTGGCCCAAAGTGTTAACCTATTGCAAATAATTTTAGAAAATATCTTTCCTGACACCTCAAGGAGTGTAATCCCGGCTCATTGGGATCACCCTTCTTATATATAGGAAGTATAACTCCCAACGTCCACTCCGTAGGGTAAACACCTGTCTGTAGAATTGAATTAAACAACAGTCTTAGCATTTCATAACACTCAGGTGGAGCATATTTGTAAAACTCCAGGGGTATTCCACTAAGCCCTGGGGATTTCCCTAGCTGCATATCATTTATAGCTGTAACGATTTCTTCAAACGCAATGTCCTTATCCAGATAGTCATTATCAACTGTACTGTCCATGAGTTCATCATCAATAGAATCGATAAATTCAAACACAGAAGCATAAAATTCTTTTTCACAATCTGCCATGTTCGTTCCTTAAAATAAAGAATAAAAATGTTCAGTCCAGCCTGAGGGTGAAATACTATTACGCTTGAAATTATAGGACTTAAAATGTGACCAGAACAGTTTACTGTCTTTGGAGGTTAAGGCATCATTCAAAGTTTGTACAAAGTGTCTAAACACATTCGCTGACTTCTGCTTACACGTTTCCTGATATAACTTAAATGATTCACGGTATTTATGTCTGTTCATTTCAGTGTTAGAGTTACGTAGTTCACGAAGTGATCGTCTCGCTGCTGCACGTGCAGCACGGCACTCGTTGTCATACCAGCTGTTGTTATTGTCCCTACTGACAGCAGGCTGGGTAGAAATACCGTTACCCGGCCTCTTAAACGGGTACGCACAATGTTGAATCACTTCCTGAAAACATAAAGAAGCGTTATGAGTGTTATTACAGTTTATATGGTGTTTGAAGGTATCCAAAAGAAGCGTTGTACTTTGGTGTTTCCAATTGTCTAAGTATAATCCCTGTTGCTTATGGTTCCATGAATATCTTGAGCGTGGTTGCAGTTCTCCCCGAGCAATGTTTACATCTCCAAGAGGCTTTGACAGTCTCAATGAATAGGCCAAGGGCATATGGGTGCTTTCTACCTCGTTGTAAATAACATCAAAATTATCAAACAACAAAAATGTTTTTTCTAAGCATAACACATAATCTACAACACTACTACCATTATTTGCAAAGCATGTAAAGCGTCCACAGTTCATATCATTATCATGTATCATGAGATGTAGATATGCTAATGTAGATACGCCGAAGCTCAGTGATCATGATTTAATGAGTACACCAATTCTTGATTGCTTAAATTTATATTCAGAAGTGTCTATATTAAATATGGTTATGTTAACAGGAGAATGTGAGTGAAACTGTGTGTGAATGAGTGTCTAAGTCAGTAATAAAACTGAAAAAAAACCTGCCTATTAGAGTCCATAATACCTTACCTCGAATATGAACCTCATCAGGATTTGCACATGAACTGTCCATAGCAATAACCTTGTACTTTATGCTGAGGTATTATCTACCTTGTTTATTCTAGTGTTGCCTTTCTTTCTCATCTGATTTGGACCAAGCACTATCCTGGGTGTCTGCTTTTGTATGTAAAGGGGACTCAGGAAGAAAATATTGATTGTAGAAAAGTTGACATATTCCTTGAACATATAGACTCAAGTCAGGATATTCATTACTAGGTTCATTCCGTCCCACTGGCCACGCCGCATCTATAACAAATATGTTTCATTATGACATCCCATTAGCGCCATGTTGCTTAGTCACATTAACACGAATGAAACTACATCGTTGCAAAACTCAGTGTTGATCTGAATGAAATCCACTGACCTCTTTTTAGATCAGCGATCAAAGCAACTGAATACCAAGTGCCCGCTAGAGCGGAGATATATCACTGTAAAACACTTGATATTACGTGTCCTATGCAGGCATGCTCATAACGGTGCATTTCATCACATATCGCTGTTTATCTAAATTTTGTAATTCAAAATATAATGCAAATACGGTAGCTAGTTCACATCATATATTTATTATTGGCCGGCAGTTTACATATACACATACACTGGTGGCAAATGTATACGCCGAAGGACTCGATGGTTGACCTAGTTCAAAGCCCGGTAAGGCGCGGTGATCGTGTGATTTCGCCGTAAAGATCAGCTGGAGTATACAGGAAACACCATGGGGTTAGATTAAGCCGAATGTGAGTTGAAGTAAACTGTTTGATCACTACTGGTCGGTCTGTATACTCAATGCATGCTACAGCTCTTGTGTATAACTCAGGCATGCTCCGTTGTTGTGACAATATGTGTCGCCTTACTCAAGTACACTCAGACATCCACGCTAGTTGGCTATTGCCCTACTTGACAAATGACTATTATATATAGCTGCTTGTCTAGCTATTAATATACATGCAGGGGCACGTGTTTCAAGACTGAAATCGCAGTAGGAAAGGGTTAAATGAAACTTCAGTTAGGGACCGTTCATAACTGATGGGGGTGGGGTTGGGGTTGGGGGTGGAGGGAGAGGGGTGATGCTATTTTTTAAAGGAGAATCATGTACAATGTGAATTACCCCCCTAAACTTTATATACAAAGTAAGTGACTCCCCTGCATGTCATGTACCAAATCAATCCCCCCTTCCCCTTCTTATATTTTTTAAGCCTGATATTGTAATATGTTTATGTACAAAATTGCGGACCCCCGCTAGTATATGTACAAAATTGCTGACCACCCTACCTCCCTAGAACAAAATGTGTGAACATCCCCCCCACGCCCCTTAAAATCATCATCACCCACTGTAGCCATAAATTACGAACGGTCCCTTACCACATATTTGTGCTATGATGTACACAAAAACTTCGACTGTCGTGTGTCTGTGAGGTATAAACACTGTTTGCCTATAACACAGTTGTTGTGTTCGTTGTTATCAAACGTCTTTGACCCCTTGGTATATTTTCCAGACAGCAGATAGGATAATGTCATTGTGTTTTGTAGATACATATCAGCCTTTGCGGCGGTCTCCTGAGGTGAGTATCCACACAACGTATCGTTGACCCCGTGTGACAATGGCGTCTAAAGACAGTTCTATATGTCGTACGTAGACTGTAAACTTTGACGTGTTGGGGACAGGCATACATACTGTAAACAACTGAAAAGGACATAGCACATGCGTGGATTTGATAACTTTTTACAGGGTTGACATCGACTATCCTGAACACTTACGTTGCATGACGGGGCGAGATTGGAATGGGGGTTAACAATACACAATACAGGACGCTCAATTGAGGTCAGGCGTTCTAGAGGCAGACCCCGAGTCGTACCCGTTCACCACCCAACCGCGTGTGTAATGGGTAGCCTAACCACAGCCATTCAGCACAGCGATGACATTCAATCCCTTGCTTTGTCCCGTTTAACTGACAGCCCCCATACACACACACACATACAGCTTGTATGTATCCATAAGTTAACCTAGGTAAACTGAATCAGATCTAACGCTTGCATTACACAGATATTCAAACGTGAACGCTTAAGGGTTGATTTCTGGTGTAACATACATAATTCTCGTGTTCATCCTGGTTCTTCAAGCTTCAGGGGTTTTATGAATTCCCAGGGAATGACGTCATTGGTTTTTTCCGATGTATTAATAGCACTGATCTGGACTTTCCCATTGTTGTCATAGGAATACATCGTCAACAAACACACTAGACAAGAATACCAGGTTATGTCAGTCTTGTAATTATCATAGTACAGTGAACAGAAGGTGTGTCAATTGCTGCTGGTTACATTGTAGTAGTAGATACTATAGAAGAGTTCTTCTGTTCTTCAGTTGGAAATACAAGATGGAGAAAAAGGGGGAACCTCAGCGTATAATCGGGATGACTGGCGGGCAGGCCACCAACAGCTATGTGGCGGGGCAGATTGAAGGGGGAATGGGCAACACCTATCATGCCCCACAGCACCATGGTAACTATTTTGTTTGTTAAAGGCGATCTATTTTGTATGTAATGTAGGCGGTGGCGTAGCCTAGTGGTTAAAGCGTTCGCTCGTCACGCCGAAGCGGCGCGGCGTAAAACAAAATTCACTCACTCACTTCTACGTATGTGACGAAACAGCACAGACATCACGTCTTACAAAATGTCCACCATGCATATCTGTCATGCCTGAAATTTTTTTTTACATCATTTCAATAATTGTAGCAAACATTAAAAATGTGTTTCGTGGCTGTATTTGCTTTGTTTGTAAAACACCCAATATTCTTTCAGCTGAAAAGACATTTCACAATAATGTGAGCGGAAGTTCAGGGGTGACTGTCAAGCATTTAGGTTGATTCCTTGGCATATATTTGTCAATAGTCGACGTGGAACTATATTCCACTTTGTCTAGAAAAAATCAATTCTATATATTTTTTTCTTCCATGATCAATACTGCATTAGGTGCCAACTGATTATGAACTATGTGTGTATCATACTAAAGACTCGAACGTTTTACAATCGCAAATTATGCACACTTTTATATTGAAACTAAAAAAAGATCATGTATATGTACATGCAGATTAATAAAACTATCGAAACAAACCTTGACACCAACAATAAAACTTCGACGTAAGCAAACATTGTGTTGGTTAATATGGTCTCAATTAGGAAATAAATTTACACATGTGGATACATTTTCAGAGCTTTCTGACGTCACTGAAGAAGACATTGTTGGTCTTCTGCGAGAGAAGAACCTAGCAAAACACACCCCACTATTCCAGGAACATCGTATTGATGGGGATCTATTGTTTCAGCTCACAGATGGTGAACTTATAGATTTCAGGATTGGCGAATCCTTTGAAAGGAAGAAAATACTGAATCTGAAGAAATGTCTTCCGAAATAGTATATTTGTTGACTCATCTCGACTGGAGATCATGTACTATTCACTGTTCATGTAAATGTTGCTAATGCTTTAATAAACTGACCTGGCTTTGGTCCCCAGTCTTTTTTTCTCACCTGATCATAAATAGTACATTTAGCACTCGGTCATTACATGTCCTATTAATGTAATAAACACAGTATTTGAACCACAAAATCAAATGTGTGCTTTTAATGTCTGAAGTAAAAGCACCATCTACACCGTCATCATTAATATTCAACTACAAACAAAAACCTGTATAGTACTGCGTCGTGAGTACCGTTTATATGTAGTAAATGTATGTCATATCTCGATGCAAAATGATAATGGTAATGCTGTGATATATTTTAATAATATCCCTTCAAAGGATTTGTGATAAATCAATGACATGCCATATACTGACTGAAGTTTGAACTCATTCCTGCGCGCACGCACACACACACACACACAGACACACACACACACATGCGCGCGCGCCCAGAGATCCCACTTTCCAAAATAACCTTGTTTTATGTTTCTTCCCATAATATTAAAGTAGCGAACTCTTTGGCAGTTACGTCCCAAATTGTCATGATAACTAACAGAAGGAATTAACGCTACAAAAAGTCCACAGAAAGAGATTCTGCTGGGAGCACGCACATAAAATGGTCAGCAAAAATGTCTGAAGGAGTGTACTAACGTTACTTTGTAATATTTCTTATTCGTTTAAATCCTCGGTGAACCTCTATAGCAAACAACTCTCTCTATCTTCAAAAGTATTCAATTTGTGTTATCTTAGTGCGACGAAGGTTTCACCTTGATGGAAACCCACTTCCACCTTTGAAATACACAATGTCATTTTAAAAAGTGGTCAAATGTAAGATATGTTATATTTGGGATTACACTTTCTTAGTAAAGCACAGATTCTAGTACTTTTTGGGTTGAGTCCCATCCGAGATTCAAACCCACACTCTCAGATTCAGGCACCTAATCGCCAACACACAAAGTCAGACGCCTAGACCGCTCAGCCACCGCGGCTTCCACAAACAATGGAAGTCGGACAACTGGTAGTCTAGACTGCGGACTTTGTGTACCCCTCTGATACGTGTTAATTGGCACGGCTCCCACGGCAGAAAGCTATGCAATACACAATGCCATTTTAGAAAGTGTGCTAAATTCACAACAGCCTTACACGCATCCTGTTTCGCGTGAGTCTGATATCAACCCACATAACCATACCTTTTCTCGGAAAAAGAAACCTAAAAACTTCCCTATTATCTATAAATAATCAACCAATAGTAAGGTGAAGGCCTGTCATGACGTCACTTTTATTATCCGGGAATATGACCATAAATAGATCGATGTCACTATGTAATGGTATTTAACGAGGGTTAGGCGATAGAAAGGTCCATAACACGAACGGCCATAGGCATCAACGTAGGTTTGTTTCGCTATCTTATGACCTACTACAACTTATAATGTGTGACACAACACACGAATTTTCTTCCATAAGATTGTTAAAGCATTGTATATAATTTGTAAAGAAAACCCCATTGCCGATTCTATGTCATATCATAAATGTAAATATGCGATTTTGAAAATAATAACGAATCTGATCCTGTATTACGGTTTGGCGTTCTTATTATTTAAAGCAAAGAGAGCAATATTCTTAATTGAACACATTATTTACAATCTTTCTATACCCGAATAAATGTGCATTTTATGAATAGGCTAGATGCAAGTGTATTACAGTTGGGCGTTCTTGTTGTTTAAAGCTAAAACGCAATGAACAAAATAGAACAAGTCGTTTTGCATATTGTCAAAAGTTATACTTGAAGCCGTAAACTGTAAAGAAAATATATTAAAATGTTTGAATTAAAAACCGAAACACATTCAGAAAAAGGGTGACTGTTGTAGACACTATATATCACAAATCGAAGAACTGCAATAAGCAGGAGTATGGAGGAATCTGAAGGAAGTACATTAGGTGGTATTTTTAGATATTTGAAAATCCCTTGTCAGAAGGTTAATTGTTCGCTGTTGTAAAAACTAACGATTGAAAATGAACAAAAAACAGCGAGAGAATGGTAAGCGACAGAAACCTTTCCTCAAAATGATCTGAACACTAAGTTAATCATGAGCTAATGCTCATTTTGGTCACAGGTGTGTTATTGAAATCCCCTCCATATGTACATCAGAAAACCTGACATGGCTGTTTCAACCTTGATCAAACAATTTCTCAGAAACCCTTGGTTAAAAGACCATGCTGGATTGTACATCAAACTGTGTGAAATATTAACATCAGTACTCTGAAGCTGTTGAAGATATTCCCCGTGCCACACAGCTCTGTGGGGAGACTTTTGCCACTCTGAATCTGCCTAGATCTAATTAAGAAGCTCATGAGGCGGTCTCACTTAACACCTAGCATTTCACAACTTCACAACACACTTGCTTTCATTTCTGAAAATATGGTTCTGAGTGTTTGAAGATAGATAATGAAGTATCTATGCTCGCCACTTTTATGAACATTTGCCCAATGGATCATGTGATGAAGATTTCAGTGATGATAAGAATTCAGTTCAAACTTTTGATCTTATTATACTTCCCATCTTGACTCACTGAAAACACTCACTATATGTTATGCATATATGTATGGTTACATCGAAGATTGATTTCTCCACTAACTTGGGGGTAACCAACTGTAAACCTTATGCAGATGAATTGTACGAGGATCATGCATCAAATTGGTGAAAAGCATGTGCAAATATCGTGCATGTGAACAGTTGCGTTTTTACGTAAAATTTTGTTAAGCATTCGCCAATTGTCACCGAAATTTTTATCATTTATTGAACTCATGGCAACAATCTTTTCTACGTTACAAACTTGTTTTACAATACATAAGTTCATGTGTAAACAGTAACAGTGTGGAATATTTTGCAAGATCTAGTTTAGAACAGTTGCCTGAAGTAAGTGGCTATATTTACACTAGTGAGTCTAAACTTTTGAGGGGAAGTATAGAATCAAAATGGTATTGATTCCGGTTCTCCTAATGATTAGTGTCAAAGTCCGTCCTTGTAAGCCAGAAGGTGAAATGTCATGATGGAAACATGCTCTAATGTCTACCAGGTGAATTTGACCTATTGCTTTTCATGTTTGTTCAGTCAGGTTACAAAATGTCCAACCAAGACATCAAGGTCACTGGAGTGGAAGGAGGCACAGTGGGACGGTCCATTTTTGCTGGTATCGTCCACGGCGGGATGGGTAATAACGTCACGACCAACCACAACCAAGGTTGTCAACTCATACAGTACTCATGATCTCTAAATTAGTTTATGTGTCAAGAGTGTTTGTATCATATTCATGTGGTCACTGAGATGTTTCTTGATAAGGTCTACACGATTAAACATACCGATAAGGTGATATATGACAAGACATGGTCTTTATTTGGAAATACATTCTTCAATAATTATGCTGCCATTTATATACTCATGCAAATAATGGTTGTCAGCCCCCTTCCCACTCTAACCCCACGCACACCTTACACCCGACCCCACACCCCCTCTCCAATTAAAAACATTGAAGGGGATGATAACCATTATTGACATGAGTATACTTTACTTATTGGATAATTATCGACAAAAGCGCAAGTGCTTTTCATAATCATGAGCAATCTTTGTTACAATAGACAGCTCATTGTAGGATCCAAATATCACAACCATGTGTTAATCATGCCTGGTTAATGATCCCGTAGAAAAGTATATATGAATACTTAAAGTACTAAGAATTATATTCCATCCCAACGCTGTATTAATACAATTTTAATTTCTTTCATTTCAGGAAGTCTAAGCATCACAAACAAGTGTAATATAGGTAATATCGCCACAGGTGACAACCACAGCGGGGCCATGTCTGCTTCAGTCGGTGGCCCGACTAGTGGCACTAGAGGTAAGACGTCTCCCGGACAGATTCCTATGGTATTGCCACCTCAGGGAATAATATATACACTACTTTGAGAGTTTACAATGTTGACCTTGTCTGTACACGTGAACAGAAGACACATATTTACACTAAGACGCGCTCGCCCCTTGACACGCATACACACGCACGCGCAAACATACCTACAAATATATATATATACACTGACATACATACACATACACACATATACATACATACGTACACACATTAATACATGCACACATTATATACATGCACACATCACATACATACACACATCACATACATGTACCCCTATTATTAAATGAGATCTGTTCATAATATGTTTAATCAGCATATACGGTCGCAATTTCAAAAAAACCGATTCACCAAAGCCTTTGAATGTATGCCTACACTACTGGGCTAACGCTGTTTTTCAGGGCATTATCATTTGCAAAAGCCTTCGGCCTGTTGACTCCCCCTATTCCGCTAACATGGATGGAAAAAGACAAAACAGCGTCATAAATTATTATATTGTAAGTTTACTTCAAACAACTCGCAACGGGCTGTTGACTCAACACTGTTAGATCATGTAACAAGATTTATGACGTCATTATGGAGCGTGACGTCACTTGCTGTGGCCTCATTGGACAACACACCTGATAATGGCCGTCGTTGAGGAATCAGCGGGCCATTGTCATTTGCAGCGGCCCGCTCATTTCTAATTACTGTTTACGCGTCGCCGATATAACTAAATTTTCGGCTATATAACCACAGGTATACCTCCCCAATCCGTTAAACAGAGTACAGTTATCCCCTTAATTAAGTTTCCCAAATTTATCAGAACTTAAATTCATTGGCATCAAACTCATAAATATAATGAGTGATCAAAGCATTTAATACATCACCTTTCGGGCAGAGAAGTTGTTTAAAAATTAAAAAAGCAATATAAAATGACAAACAAGAAATTATTTTTAGTGGTCTTACAGAAATGATAACTGTAGTTATCTCCCATTTACCCCCATTTAGTCAATAGCATGTCAGCGTACCCTGTGATAGTTTAATTACACACACACAAGTATGCACGCACGAACGCACGCACGAACACACATACATACACTCATACAGGCATGAATGCATCCATCCATCCATCCATCCATCCATCCATCCAACTGATTTTTATGCTTGACAAATTTTGAACGAATATGTGCATTTGGAAACATTTGGTCCCATTTCCAGGTCCAGACATCGAGCTGATGACAGTCGAAGACGTTCAGAATCTGATGATAAGAGAACGTTTTCCTGAATCAGTACGGAAGAAATTTGAGGAAAACGGCATTGACGGCAAATACTTCGTGAACCTTTTGGAAGACGGTGTTTTGGATGCGCTAGGTATTACGTCACCTCTTGATAAAATGAAGATGGAAACAATTCTGGAAAAAAGTTCGAAATAATAAACCAGTTGACTACTTCATTGATGGTCACATTTCGGGTTGACTCTGTTTAAACTTTTAACAGTGTGCATGGCATGGAACATGAACTCTGAAAGCAGCAGAGTATTAAGTTATATTGAATGTCATTCATCACATCAAAGTAATATTTGTTTTAATCATACAAAGTATTATTATGCATCCTATCATCATCAAATGATGTTTTGTTTTTAATAAAAAGTACTCATTTCTCATAAACGAAAGTATCACTTTTTAATCAGCCCTGTTGTCTTTTCAAGCTTGATTGGTGACAATTAGAAATATATGGATTTGTTAGTTTTTGTGTGGTGTCTTGGGGCTTGCATGGCACTTGGTGTTTCTTTGACAATAATATTGTCAGGCAACAGTAAAGTGAATATTGCTGTTTGCGCCCAGAAACAGCATTCACTCAGTTACCACTGTATGTTGGTAGTTTAGCTAAGAACTCGTCACCTATCCCTCATTTGTCATATTGTGATAACATTTGGGAAAGCTTTGTTAGTACTTTATTGTTATCTGCAATGATGGCTGACGTTCGGTGCTACGTCATGCTCAAAGACGAGAAGGTTGAGACCTCAGTGGCAGCGGTTGTGATGAGACATTGCTGTAGGCAAAGTGGGACAGTTCAGACGCGCTGTTCCTGCCCTCGCATGCACAACTTTCGCTAATAATTATTTCAATGGCCCCTTATTATGGAGCATGCATACCTCTTTATAAACTGGACGGAATGTTAGTGCTGTTCCGTCATTTGTTGGCGCTACGTCAGTTCAGCGTTAAGTGGGTGGTGGGAACAAGGACGACTGGAATCAACTAAGTATATAGGTGTAATGTAAAGTACCTAACTGCAACATCTGCCCTACGTAGGACTTAATAATTTCTACGTAGGAGATACTAAGTCCTACGTAGGAGATACTATGACCTACGTAGGAGATAATGAAACTTAAACAATTTTCACCAGGGGCCTACTACGCTTCCGTGTATCGTCTCCATGATCCGACGGTGATAATCTGGGTGCAAAAGGCAAAATAGGTGTCGAACAGATCACTGAAATTCACTGACATTCTGCTGTAGCTGCTGCACATGCCACTGGTGTTGTCCGGGGTCGAAGTAATGCTTTTTGAGCGTGCCGTGAACTTTTCACTACATGGTAAATGGGGCATCATGGTCAAAGGGCAAATGGGCAAGTTGTGACGACTACAGTGGCTGCATTTGAGTGATGCTTGTAGGCTATTGTTCATTACAATATGGCATGTGTTCGTTAAGAAGGGTAAACAGGTCTTGTCCTACCGGCATCACCCACCACTGAAGTTTACCTGTACAGATGGACGTACTTATATGATAAAGTACTGTCGGAAATCGAAAAAAACAACAAATGTTTTTAGTCTGTTAGTTTGTATCCTTAAAATTTACACAATTGCATATAGCATATGTCGAAATAACCGACATCGGCCTAACTGGGCGTTCAGTGGGATGCGTAATAGGATATCTAGAAAGTCATGTTTACTCGTAAAATCGGGCAAAACCAAGAAAAATTACGAATAGCTGCTGAAAACAATAGATCAGACTATAGATGGCAATTAGGTCTCTCAACCGGGTATGACGATGGACTAAGATGGACCGTCGACTCACCTTGCATGAAACGCGTGTCCTGTCTACAGGCACAAAGGGTCATCTCAACGATATGTCATTCTTTTTCATGCGTGTTGAATATGTCTCATCTATTGATTAACATCTTACGTGTCTTTCTTTCATAATGTTTATGTTGAGATATGTAAAAGGGTCTGATACCCATAGAAAAGCTTTAATCAGCCATCACATAAAATGTCTAAATGTGACATGAACACCCGAAGTTCGACAGGACTGGCTTTTATTTGTAAATTGCTATGACATGCCGTTTACTTCCCCAGTTTAATTCCCCTAAAGAAAATCTTATCTCAGCTGATATCTCAATCCCCCAGCTCGACCCCAACCACCGTCTGCAACACCCGTCCTGGTTTTGCATTTGAGGCGACCCTCCTACCTGTTCTCTTTTTATAGTGATAGTGAGACTCCGTGGTAGCTACATCCTCAATAGTTTCAGTATTAAAGTTATTATTTTGTACGTCAGTTATCATTTATAATTGAGCTAAGGGCATTTAACAAGTGTCCTTTGTAATACAATATCATCGCACACTAATTTTGCATAATGCCATGGTCTGTTAAAAATCCCCGCATTACTCACTTCTGCACTAATCTCTCCTCAGTAAAGTCCTTTTGTCTTCGTTTCCTATCTCCCTCCTAGAGAGACTGTAGTTAGGCCGAACGTAGTTTAACAGATATTTCATACTGTAACATATTACCTATATAAACTGAACTTATAAATGCGATAAAACATGTTTTTCTATTTCCGAGAGTACTTTAGTACGCCGCGTTATGTTTACTGCAATGTACTTCATCCTGCCGCAGACTTTGAAAGAGAAATACAAATGATTTGAAGCCTCATTTGTATACTTGCCGCATTTATAATGTATGTATTTTGTTATAAAAAGTAAATAATTATCATAATGGTAGTATGAAAGTATGAAAGACAAAACAGAGAGAGAGAGTGAGAGTGAGAGTGAGAGAGAGAGAGAGAGAGCGAGCGATATATATATATATATATGGAGAGAGAAACCCAAAAACAATAGAATATTTGAATATGACATCCACAACAATCAAAGTCCTCGCCCTCTAGCCTCACACAGACGGAAAACACATAGTGAATTCAATGACTGCTGTTGTAAGTTTGAACGAGTGCACCAGTTCTTGTTATCTAACACTTGACCTCCTCTACGCATGTCTGTCCTGCAAATCGATTCATCCAAAACACGGACGTATTACATAATTATAATCTGATAACAGAAGCCACTCATTTAAAGTTTCCTAGAATTGAGTCAGCGCAACGAATACCCAGCTTCTCAGAACTCATTAATATATGCTTCGTGTGAAATGGAAAGTCCATACTTCATGTGAACCCATGACTGCATATGAGCACCCGTGTAATGTAACACACAGAGTTACTGGTGCATCAGATCTTGTTATCAACCACGTGGCACTGATCCACACCAAACCCTAGACTCTATAATTAGTTTCCACAAACATGAGTATAAATGAATTCAGTGTTTCATGGAGTTAGATCAAAGTACTGGATACATAATACACTTCTCAGAACCAGCTACACATGTATTGATCCCATTGAATACATTGGTGTGAATGGTATCTTGTAAACAATGGAAACTTTTTCCGCGGTTGTTGTTGGAGGTAAAGTTTTCCTGTATATGGCACTTGCCTTCCCGGAGAATTGTAATTTTAGATCTACGTCCTCAAAGTAAATATATGTCCTTGTCATACATCGATAATTTCAATAGCAAAGGCTGCACTCACATTGCGAAACCTACAGTAGACCACACGTCAAGGATATTTGTCCCACTAAAAGTAATACTAGTCCGCTATATCATGAAGCATTTATTAAGAGGTTTAATGTGGATATAATGTACGAATAACTATAAAGTCGTTAAGATTGTCTCTGACACGTAGTTTTGCATGTTTGATTTCTCAATATCATACTGCAATGCAAACACCAATTATTAATTATTATTAGGTAAAACAGGAATGAATCAAAGCACTCATAACGATGTCATAGGCATTATGTATGTACTTCTATTGACAATTGTTGAACTAAATATACTTCAAGCACGAAGTTTAGTGACACGGCTCCTGGTGACATCCTATTCCTGGCATCTGAAGCCGATACTTGTCCAATATTCATCTGCTTACAGTGCAAATCGAGCTACGGATAATGAGATTCAGTACAGCCAGTAAGGTGTATCCACACGGATTAGTCATGACACTGAGTCTCATGTTCAAATTCCATTGAAAATAAACAAAAACAACAAACTCAACACTATTCATACTATTTTACTACGTAATTTATTAAATTATCATTTATTAAATTTTATTTTATTTTCGGCCCTTTTTTCGGCCTTTTTGACTTTTCATTTCGGCCTATTTGACTTTTAGCCTCGGCCCTTTTGACTCTTTTTTTCGGCCCTTTTGTCTTTCGGCCCTTTTGACTATAATCCGTGTAGTAGTGGATCAGAAAGGGGTCACGAAGGGAAGATCAGGACACATTGGATACTTCAGAGGTAAAGGTAAATTTCCAGTCAATTCGCTTTTCAGTACGTAACTTATATTCTATATATTCTTTTCTTCCATGATCAATACTGCGTTAGGTGCCAACAGATTAATATGAACTATGCGTGTATCATACTAAATTAAAGACTCGAACGTTTTGCAATTGCAATTATGCACACTTATATATTGAAACTAAAAAAAGATCATGTATATGTACATGCATATTAATAAAACTATCGAAACAAACCTTGACACCAACAATGAAACTTCGACCTAAGCAAACATTGTGTTGGTTAATATGGTCTCAATTAGGAAATAATTTACACATGTGGTTACATTTTCAGAGCTTTCTGACGTCACTGAAGAAGACATTGTTGGTCTTCTGCGGGAGAAGAACATAGCAAAACACATTCCACTGACCCATGAACATCGTATTGATGGGGATCTATTGTTTCAGCTCTCAGATGGTGAACTTATAGATTTCAGGATTGGCGAATCCTTTGAAAGGAAGAAAATACTGAATCTGAAGAAATGTCTTCCGAAATAGTACATCTGTTCACTCACCTCGACTGGAGATCATGTGTAATGCCCTGTTCATGTAAATGTTGTCAATGCTATAATACGTACCTTGCATTGGTCCTCAGAGTCCTTCTTTCTCACCTGATCATAACTAGTACATTTAGCATTCGGTCATTACATGTCCTGTTGATGTAATAAACACAGTATTTGAAGCCACACAATCAAATGTGTTCTTTATTGAATGAAGTAAAAGCAGCATCTTTACCGTCGTCATTAATATCCAACTAACTGTATAGTACTGCGAACTGAGAACTGAGTATGTATAGTAAATGTATATCATACCTCGATGCAAAATGGTAATGGTAATGCTGTGATATGATTTAATGATATCCGTTCTAAGAATTGGTGATAAATCAATGACATGCCATAAACTGACTGAAAATTGAACTCATTCCTGCGAACGCGCACGCACACACACACATGAGCGCTCCCAGAGACCCCACTTTTAAAAATACCTGAAATTTGTTTATGTTTCTTCCCACAATATTAAAGTAGCCAACTCTTTAGCAGTAAGGAATGATAAATTTACGTCCAAAATTGTCATGATAACTAACTACTTTGATATAATTATTATACAAAACAGAAAGACGTAACGCTAGAAAAAAGTCCACAGAAACAGATCCTGCAGGGAGCAAGCACATAAAATGTTCAACAAAAATATTTGAATGAGTGTACCATCGTTACTATTTAATTTTATTTATAATTTAAATCTTCGGTGAACCTCTATAGGAACCAACTCTCTTTACCTTCTACAAACATGTTGTACGAATAAACCAAAGTATTTAACTTCGGTTATCTTACTGCGACGAAGGCTTCACCTTGATGTAAACCCATTTCCACCCTTGACAATAAATATTCCATTTACTGCACATGAGGTGATCTTATCACCCGGATCAGGTGCACACAATGTATGTACAGGTTCACACAGAACGTGTGCTATTCAATATCACGTGTGAGTCTGATATCAACCCAGATAACCATACCTTTTCTCGGAAAAAGAAACCTAAAATCGTTCCTATTATCTATAAATAATCAACCAATAGTAAGGTAAAGGCCTGTCATGACGTCACTTGGATTCTCCGGGAATATGACCATAAATAGATCTATGTCACTATGTAATGGTATTTAACGAAGGGTAGGCGCTAGAAAGGTCCATAACACGAACGGCCATAGGCATCAAGGTAGGTTTGTTTCGCTATCTTATG
Source organism: Haliotis rubra (assembly GCF_003918875.1). Lineage (NCBI taxonomy): Eukaryota > Metazoa > Mollusca > Gastropoda > Lepetellida > Haliotidae > Haliotis > Haliotis rubra. The sequence goes on from NW_025765257.1 coordinate 133,996, forward strand.
ACCTACTACAACTTATAATGTGTGACACAAGAAACGAATTTTCTTTCATACGATTGTTAAAGCATTGTATCTAATTTGTATAGAAAACCTTCATTGCCGATTCTATGTTATATCATAAATGTAAATAAGCGATTTTAAAATAATAACGAATCTGATCCTGTGTTGCACTCATGTTATTTTATGAATAGGCTAGATGTAAGTGTATTACGGTTCTTATTATTCAAAGCAAAGAGAGCAATATTCTTAATAGAACACATTATTTACAATCTTTCTATACCCGAATAAATGTGCATTTTATGAATAGGCTAGATGCAAGTGTATTACAGTTGGGCGTTCTTGTTGTTTAAAGCTAAAACGCAATGAACAAAATAGAACAAGTCGTTTTGCATATTGTCAAAAGTTATATTTGAAGCCGTAAACTGTAAAGAAAATATATTATTAAAAAATGTTTGAATTAAAAACCGAAACACATTCAGAAAAAAGGTTACTGTTGTAGACACCATATATCACAAATCGAAGAACTGCAATAAGCAGGAGTATGGAGGAATCTGAAGGAAGTACATTAGGTGGTATTTTTAGATATTTGAAAATCCCTTGTCAGAAGGTTAATTGTTCGTTGCTGTAAAAACTAACGATTGTAAATGAAAAGCAGCGAGAGAATGGTAAGAGACAGAAACCTTTCCTCAAAATGATCTGAACATTAAGTTCAGGTGTGTTATTGATTTGCCCTCCATATGTATACCAGAAAACCTGACATGGCTGTTTCAACCTTGATCAAACAATTTCTCAGAAACACTTGGTTCAAAGGCCATGCTTGATTGCACATCAAACTGTGTGAAATATTAACATCAGTACTCTGAAGCTGTTGAAGTTATTCCTCGTGCCACACAGCTCTGTGGGGAGACTTGTGCCACTCTGTATCTGCATAGATCTAATTAAGAAGCACATGAGGCGGTCTCACTTAACACCTAGCATTTTACAACTTCATAACACACTTGCTTTCATTTCTGAAAATATGTTCTGAGTCTTTGCAGATAGATATGGAAGCATCTATGCTCGCCACTTTTATGAACATTTGCCCAGTGGATCATGTGATGAAGATTTCAGTGATGATAAGAATTCAGTTCAAACTTTTGATTTTATTATACTTCCCATCAAAAGTTTAGACTCACTGAAAACACTCACTATATGTTATGCATATATGTAAGGTTACATCGAAGATTGATTTCTCAACTAACTTGGGGTAACCAACTGCAAACCTTATGCAGATGAATTGTACGAGGATCATGCATCAAATTGGTGAAAAGCATGTGCAAATATCGTGCATGTGAACAGTTGCGTTTTTACGTAAAGTTTTGTTAAGCATTCGCCAATTTTCACTGATTTTTATCATTTATTGAACTCATGGAAAAAATCTTTTCAACGTTACAAATTTGTTTTACAATACATAAGTTCATGTGTAAACAGTAACAGTGTGGGATATTTTGCAAGATCTAGTTTAGAACAGTTGCCTGAAGTAAGTGGCTATATTTACACTAGTGAGTCTAAACTTTTGAGGGGAAGTATAGAATGAAAATGGTATTAATTCCGGTTTTCGTAATGATTAGTGTCAAAGTCAGTCCTTGAAAGCCAGAAGATGAAATGTCATGATGGAAACAGGCTCTAATGTCTACCAGGTGAATTTGTCCTATTGCTTTTCATGTTTCAGTCAGGTTACAAAATGTCCAACCAAGACATAAAGGTCACTGGAGTGGCAGGAGGCACAGTGGAACGGCCCAATGCTGCTGGTATCGTCCACGACGGGATGGGTCATAACGTCACGACCACTCACAACCAAGGTTGTCAACTCATACTGTACTCATGATCTCTAAATTAGTTTATGTGTCAAGAGTGTTTGTCTCATATTCATGTGGTCACTGAGATGTTTCTTGATTAGGTCTGTATGATTAAACATATCGATAAGGTGATATATGACAAGACATGTAGTCTTTATTTGGAAATACATTCTTCAATAATTAGTATTTAAGTTCAAATGCAATAATAATATGATATTCTGCATATATTTTATTTTCAGTTAATGAAAGGTAGCATTTCCTTGTGTATTCTGTTGAAAGATGCTGCCATTTATACTTTACTTATTGGATATTATCAACAAAAGTGCAAATGCTTTTCAGAATCCTAATCTTTGTTACAACAGACAGCTCATTATGTGATCCAAATATCACAACCATGTGTTAATCATATCTGGCTAATGATCCCGTAGAAAGGTATATGTGAATACTTAAAGTACTAATAATCATATTCCATCCCAACGCTGTATTAATACAATTTAACTTCTGTCATTCCAGGAAGTCGAAGCATCAAAAACAAGGGTAATATAGGTAATATCGCCACAGGTGACAACCACAGCGGGGCTATGTCTGCTTCAGTCGGTGGCCCGACTAGAGGCACAAGAGGTAAGACGTCTCCCTGACAGATTCCTATGATATTGCCACCTCAGGGAATAATATATACACTACTTTGAAAGTTTACAATGTTGACCTTGTCTGTACACGTGAACAGAAGACACCTACATACACTAAGACGCGCTCGCCCCTTCACACGCACACACGCACGCGCAAACATACCTACAAATATATATATATATACACTGACATACATACACATACACACACATATACATACATACGTACACACATTAATACATGCACACATTATATACATGCACACATCACATACTTACACACATCACATACATGTACCCCTATTATTAAATGAGATCTGATCATAATATGTTTAATCAGCATATACGGTCGCAATTTGAAAACCGATTCACCAAAACCTTTGAATGTATGCTTACACTATTAGGGTAACGCTGTTTTTCAGGGCATTATCATTTGCAAAAGCCTTCTGCCTGTTGACTCCCCTATTCCGCTAACATGGATGTAAAAATACAAAACAGCATCATAAATTATTATATTGTAAGTTTACTTCAAACAACTCGCAACGGGCTGTTGACCCAACACTGTTAGATCATGTAACAAGATTTATGACGTCATTATGGACCGTGACGTCACTTGCTGTGGCCTCATTGGACAACACACCTGATAATGGCCCGTCGTTGAGGAATCAGCGGGCCATTGTCATTTGCAGCGGCCCGCTCATTTCTAATTACTGTTTACGCGTCGCCGATATAACTAAATTTTCGGCTATATAACCACCGGTATACCTCCCCAATCCGTTAAACAGAGTACAGTTATCCCCTAAATTAAGTTTCCGAAATTTATCAGAACTTAACTTCATTGGCATCAAACTCATAAATATAATGAGTGATCAAAGCATTTAATACATCACCTTTCGGGCAGAGAAGTTGTATAAAAATTAAAAAAGCAATATAAAATGACAAACAAGAAATTATTTTTAGTGGTCTTACAGAAATGATCACAGTGTAGTTATCTCCCATTTACCCCCATTTAGTTAATAGCATGTCAGCGTACCCTGTGATGGCTTAATTACACACACACAAGTATGCACGCACGAACGCACGCACGAACACACATACATACACTCATACAGGCATGAATGCATCCATCCATCCATCCATCCATCCATCCAACTGATTTTTATGCTTGACAAATTTTGAACGAATATGTGCATTTGGAAACATTTGGTCCCATTTCCAGGTCCAGACATCGAGCTGATGACAGTCGAAGACGTTCAGAATCTGATGATAAGAGAACGTTTTCCTGAATCAGTACGGAAGAAAATTGAGGAAAACGGCATTGATGGCAAATACTTCGTGAACCTTTTGGAAGACGGCGTTTTGGATGCGCTAGGTATTACGTCACCTCTTGATAAAATGAAGATAAAAACAATTCTGGAAAAAAGTTCGAAATAATCCAGTTGACTACTTCATTGATGGTCACATTTCGGGTTGACTCTGTTTAAACTTTTAACAGTGTGCATGGCATGAAACATGAACTCTGAAAGTACCAGAGTATTAAGTGATATTGAATGTCATTCATCACATCAAAGTAATATTTGTTTTAATCATACAAAGTATTATTATGCATCCTATCATCATCAAATGATGTTTTGTTTTTAATAAAAAGTACTCATTTCTCATAAACGAAAGTATCACTTTTTTAATCAGCCCTGTTGTCTTTTCAAGCTTGATTGGTGACAATTAGAAATATATGGAGTTGTTAGTTTTTGTGTGGTGTCTTGGGGCTTGCATGGCACTTGGTGTTTCTTTGACAATAATATTGTCAGGCAACAGTAAAGTGAATATTGCTGTTTGCGCCCAGAAACAGCATTCACTCAGTTACCACTGTATGTTGGTAGTTTAACTAAGAACTCGTCACCTATCCCTCATTTGTCATATTGTGATAACATTTGGGAAAGTTTTGTTAGTACTTTATTGTTATCTGCAATGATGGCTGACGTTCGGTGCTACGTCATGCTCAAAGACGAGAAGGTTGAGACCTCAGTGGCAGCGGTTGTGATGAGACATTGCTGTAGACAAAGTGGGACAGTTCAGACGCGCTGTTCCTGCCCTCGCATGTACAACTTTCGCTAATAATTATTTCAATGGCCCCTTATTATGGAGCATGCATACCTCTTTATAAACTGGACGGAATGTTAGTGCTGTTCCGTCATTTGTTGGCGCTACGTCAGTTCAGCGTTAAGTGGGTGGTGGGAACAAGGACGACTGGAATCAACTAAGTATATAGGTGTAATGTAGAGTACCTAACTGCAACATCTGCCCTACGTAGGACTTAATAATTTCTACGTAGGAGATACTAAGTCCTACGTAGGAGATACTATGACCTACGTAGGAGATAATGAAACTTAAACAATTTTCACCAGGGGCCTACTACGCTTCCGTGTATCGTCTCCATGATCCGACGGTGATAATCTGGGTGCAAAAGGCAAAATAGGTGTCGACTACAGTGGCTGCATGTGAGTGATGCTTGTAGGCTATTGTTCATTACAATATGGCATGTGTTCGTTAAGAAGGGTAAACAGGTCTTGTCCTACCGGCATCACCCACCACTGAAGTTTACCTGTACAGATGGACGTACTTATATGCTAAAGTACTGTCGGAAAAAGAAAAAAACAACAAATGTTTTTAGTCTGTTAGTTTGTATCCTTAAAATTTACACAATTGCATATAGCATATGTCGAAATAACCGACATCGGCCTAACTGGGCGTTCAGTGGGATGCGTAATAGGATATCTAGAAAGTCATATTTACTCGTAAAATCGGGCAAAACCCAGAAAAATTACGAGTAGCTGCTGAAAACAATAGATCAGACTATAGATGGCAATTAGGTCTCTCAACCGGGTATGACGATGGACTAAGATGGACCGTCGACTCACCTTGCATGAAATGCGTGTCATGCCTACAGGCACAATGGGTCATCTCAACGATATGTCATTCTTTTTCATGCGTGTTGAAGATGTCTCATCTATTGATTAACATCTTACGTGTCTTTCTTTCATAATGTTTATGTTGAGATATGTAAAAGGGTGTGATAGCCATAGAAAAGCTTTAATCAGCCATCGCATAAAATGTCTAAATGTGACATGAACACCCGAAGTTCGACAGGACTGGCTTCTATTTGTAAATTGCTATGACATGCCGTTTACTTCCCCAGTTTACTTCCCCTAAAGAAAATCTTATCTCAGCTGATATCTCAATCCCCCAGCGCGACCCCAACCACCGTCTGCAACACCCGTCCTGGTTTTGCTTTTGAGGCGACCCCTCCTACCTGTTTCTTTTCATAGTGATAGTGAGACTCCGTGGTAGCTACATCCTCAATAGTTTTAGTATTAAAGTTATTATTTTGTACGTCAGTTATCATTTATAATTGAGCTAAGGGCATTTAACAAGTGTCCTTTGTAATACAATATCATCGCACACTAATTTTGCATAAAGCCATGGTCTGTTAAAAATCCCCGCATTACTCACTTCTGCACTAATCTCTCCTCAGTAAAGTCCTTTTGTCTTCGTTTCCTATCTCCCTGCCAGAGAGACTGTAGTTAGGCCGAACGTAGTTTAACAGATATTTCATACTGTAACATATTACCTATATAAACTGCACTTATAAATGCGATAAAACATGTTTTTCTATTTTCGAGAGTACTTTAGTACGCCGCGTTATGTTTACTGCAATGTACTTCATCCTGCCGCAGGCAGCATCCAATGACTTTGAAAGAGAAATACAAATGATTTGAAGCCTCATTTGTATACTTGCCGCATTTATAATGTATCTATTTTGTTATAAAAAGTAAAAAATTATCACAATGGTAGTATGAAATTATGAAAGACAAAACAGAGAGAGAGAGTGAGAGTGAGAGTGAGAGAGAGAGAGAGCGAGCGATATATATATATATATAGAGAGAGAGAGAAACCCAAAAACAATAGAATATTTGAATATGACACAAGACATCCACAACAATCAAAGTCCTCGCCCTCTAGCCTCACACAGATGGTTTAATTCTTAAACCAAGAGGTGGAACAAGAGAAGGCTTTTCGTTGTACAAATCCTCATAAAGAGGATAAAAGACACAGTTAAATGCAGGATTAGACTCGTTAGAATAAAGTTTTGTTATATACTGCAAGGACAATTTTATACGGCGAAGTGTAAGAGATGATTCATCTGCCTCGACGTAGAGACTGTCAACAGGAGAAGTCCTAAAGGATCCAAGACAAAGTCTAAGACCTTGGTGATAGGCAGAATCTAAAAGTTTTAAGTTGCTGTTGCAGGCTCAACCATATACGATGGAGCCATAATCAAGTTTCGAGCGGACCAATGATCGATATGTGTGTAGGAGAGTGGCTTTATCCCCTCCCCACTAAGAATTTGAAACAACTTTCAACAAGTCAAGTGCCTTCAAGCATTTAGTTTTAAAGGATTTAATATGCGGCAGAAACGTTAAATGAGAGTCAAAAATTAAACCCAAGAACTTGGCCTCCTTTACAACTTTGATGGGAGTGCCATTGAGAAACATTTCCGGGTTCTTATTCAGTTTATATTTTCTACAAAAATGTATACAATTAGTTTTGGATTTAGAAAATTTAAAACCGTTTTCAAGATACCATTTATCTATTTTATTTAAACACAGCTGCAGTTGCCGTTCAATAGTATGCATATTCTTACCGCGACAAGAAAAAATAAAATCATCCACAAAAAGTGATCCATCAAATGAATCGGTTAAAACCTTTGATAAACTGTTGATCTTAATGCTAAATACAGTGACAGACAAAATACTGCCTTGTGGGACACCCTGATCCTGATTGTAATGAGCAGACAGGGTAGAACCCGCGCGGACTTGAAATTGTCTGTCATTTAAAAAGTTGGCTATAAATTGAGGCAAGCGGCCTCGCAATCCAAAGCTAATTAAATCTTTTAAAATGCCATATTTCCACGTAGTGTCATATGCTTTTTCTAGATCAAAAAAGATAGACACAGCATGTTGTTTAAATATTAATCTGGACCAAATCCCCATTGTGAGTCAAAATGATGGCACCCACTATCAACGACAGAAAAAACAAAACCAATTGTTTTGAACGAGTGCATCAGTTCTTGTCATCTAACACTTGACCCTCTCAACACATGTTTGTTTTAAACTTCGATCCACCCGCATAGGATACCCAGCTTCTCTGAACTCATTAATATGTGTTACTTGTGAAATGAGACATCCATTCTCTCCGTACTTGACAAGTACTATAAATCCATCAGGTAACCGTATTAACCACACTAACCTTTGAAAACCATTGATATACCTGCTACCACTACTTGACATATGTGATACTTATTGCAATGTGACTGTTTTTCTCTTTGTACTCGTACAATACTATGAATGTATCAGGTGATGGCACAGCGGCATTAACCTTCATGGACATTGATATACCACTATCGGACATCTGTACATTTATCGCTTTGTGAATGTATTCTCACTCTGTATTGGAAAAGGACTGACTGACAGACTGAGTTTTACGCCGCTTTCACCAAGATTCCAGCAACATCACGGCGGGGAACACCAGAAATGGGCTTCACACATTGTACCCTTGTGGGGATTCGAACCCGGGTCCTCGGCGTGACGAGCCAACGCTTTAACCACTAGGCTACCCCGCCGCCCCACTAGAAATGGATCAGGTAAATGCACTACTAAATGTACTAATACAGCATTCTACCAAAGGGATTATGACTTGTTGTTGCATCCCCTAAGGCTTAAAAAGCCTCGGTGTTTTTATGTATACTACTGACGACACAAACATATGCATAACATATTCTTTCCTGTTACGACTACTACTTGTAACATCATCAAATGCAGCTTTGTAAATGAAATTGTTCTTTATAAAAGCTAACAGTTACTCTGTCCATGAATATAGCTACCTTCTGTAACTGTAACCAAGGTGCACTGCAATAAAAAACCAAAAAAAGAAGTTTCCACTAATAACAGTATAAATGCATTCAGCGTTTCATAGAATTAGATCTAAGCGTTGGATACATAATACGTTTCTCTGAAGCAGCTACACATGATCCGCACTGATCCCATTGTATACATTGTTGCTTTTGTTTGAAATGCAAAGGTTGGTGTGACTGGTATCCTGTAAACAATGGAAACTGTATCCTTGGTTGTCCTTGGAGAATATGTTTCCTGGGAAATGACAGTTGACTTCTCGGAGAATTGCACATCTTCTTTATCTAAATAAAGATATGTCCCTGCCATGCATCGGTAATTTCAATAGCCAAGGCTGCACTCACATCGCTAAGCCTACGGTAGACCACACGGCAGGATATTCAAGGATATGTGTCCCATTAATGGTAATACTTCATAGTATACGCTCAAAAAACCGTTAAATCAGGAGGCATGTTTTAGGGGGTTAAATGAGAGTATAATGTAAGAATAATGACAAAGTCGTTAACATTGTGCCTGACATGTAGTTTTACATGTTTGATTTCTCCATATCGCACTGCACAAACACCAATTTGTTAACAACTTTTACCCTTATTTACCCACCTTTTTACGTCCCTACCTGATCCGTCTCCTGAATATTTTAAACGAGAGAACTCCTTGATATATATCGTTTTATACGGTATGGTAAGAGAGAAAGAATAAAAAGAACTATGCTGATTAACGACTACGAGACGGTGGATTACAAATGGTAGATGTCTTATCCTCTTGTAAATACATGAAAATAAAATGGGTAAAAAGGCTGCTTTCCTCAAAGACTTTATGGGATCACACTGGCCACTGTGAATTATATATCCATTTGAATGTGTATCAATGCAGTCAGTAAGTTGTATCCCACTGTGGTCATAACCACTGGGGGCGGTGGGGTAGCCTAATGGTTAAAGCGTTGGCTCGTCACGCCCATTTCTGGTGACCCCTGCCGTGATGTTGCTGGAATATTGCTAAAAGCGGCGTAAAACCAAACTCAGTCAGTCATAACCACTGTGTATCCCACCTCTCTGTGTGAGAGAATTTGTCCGTTCTGTAATTGTGTGGAAGACGAGATACATTTTCTTTTGAAATGTTTTTTTTATCAGGATCTTAGATATCATTTTATAAAGGGAGATTTTAATTATGATAACAATGTGCATTTATTAAGTATTTTAATGTCATCAGACCCGCTAATCGTAGCAACCACTGTGATTAACATGTTAAGAGGACGACTCCTATTCCTGTAAAAAATATTACCCATTTGTACTACTTCTTATACCTTACTCAGTGCAGTCAGTAAGTTGCATCCTACTGTGGTCAAAACCACAGTGTATCCCACTCCTCTGTGTGAGAGAATTTGTCCGTTCTGTAATTGTGTGGAAGACGAGATACATTTTCTTTTGAAATGTTATTTTTTTATCAGGATCTTAGATATCATTTTATAAAGGGAGATTTTAATTATGATAACATCTGTCAGTCTCTTATCTGTCTGTCATAATGGGGGCGTTCTTTACATTGCAGGTAAAAAATGGCAACATTTATTGTGACAGGCCAACCGCATGGCACCCTAGTTTTTTCGTGGAAGCCCGATAGGTTGCAACGCTTTATTTTTAAACAGCATTGAGGGCTTACTCAACTTTCATTATTTATGAGGCCTGAAGTTTTATCGTATGACATTTGATGATTTCAAAATGCTGTTATCTCATCAATATTTTGAAATCATAAGAAGGTATATCACGGCAAGAATTAGAAATTTATCTTTTTAGCAAAAAATATGTGTAGGCCCGGGCTTTTTTCATAATGGTAGCTAGGCCCCTGCAGGCGTAAAAGGAAATGGAAAAGTTAAAAACTGAGGAGTTGCTGGAATTTAAGGTAGTGACAAAGGGCTTCAATTTCACAAAGGTAAGTATTGTTATGTTTTGGGGATATTGTTCTTACTTTGTCATCCAGCACATCGTTGGCATGCAGCTGGATTGTGGCAAGGCTGTGACCCGTGACCATACTTTTGGCAAGTATAAAGCCTTGAAGGGTTAGGGATAAAAGTATCAACCCTTAAGTTGCAATATCCTGCTTTCAGAGATTTCGGATGCATCGAGAGACAAAATGTGAACAGAGAGGTGTTGGTTTTGAAGACATCAGTATTCTCTTTAACTGTAAAGCGTTTGACATGAGTAACGCTGTGGGATTGCAGCTCAGTAACGATGTCAATTTCGCTCATGTCTGACAGGCAACGTTCAATATCACAGACGATGCCTTTGCTGGTATTTAATGTCCTGTGAGGGGACACCTCTACAGGAACATTTGCTAAAGACTTTGTTTTGAGCAGAATTTTGGATTGTATTTCTTTCCTGCATTCGATTAATAGGGAACCAGATGTCAACTTTTTAATGTCTTTCACCTCTCCAGCCAAACCTTCGATGCCCTTTGACACAGTAAAGGGATTTAACTTGAGAGGGCCACCTTCAGGGGCACACATAACAATGATCGAGGCCAGTTATCAAGGTTATTGTAAGTTGTTTGTGCTTCATCATCTGAAAACAACGAATCATCAGATTTTCGTGAACGTTTTTTTTTGTGGGGGTGCCATGGTAGAAAAATATCTGATTCACCCTCCTAACTCCCCACCCACCATGAAGTGTCAACAAGGACGATGCATCATGTCTGTGGATCTCCAATAGACGGCACCAAGGATACTAGGAGGGTATACTCAAGCAGAAAATACCTCGAAAAGATAAATCCCACCAGATTGGCCCATGAGCCACCGCCTTCTGGGCATTTAGACTCTAGGCAAAGTTCATGAAAAACATATTATTGAATCAAATAGTGTGAAATGAACAAAGGGTGCCAAGACCAAAATTTAAACAATTCCAAATCAAATTTTGTGCAATTAAATATAATCAATGCACAGGGCCTGGCATGAACAGCCGATTGATAGAACCAGGCCCATTCTACCACCCGTCTAGGTGAAGTTAGGTCCGAAGTGGTGTGTTGGGCAATAGGAACACTATTCCTGGCTCCTATGCCCTCAACCACCAGAATCCCTTCCTCCACCGACACAGGGGCGCAACTCACGGCAAACAGGTTGCCCAATTCGACTTATGGGTTGCTGTTGACCAAATAAACACCCGGGTAAATACGGGGGGGGTTGAAGACCGCTTAGCGTTACCCAGCACCCACCACAAGGAGGTGGCTCTTCACGGGTACTGAGAGGCCATTGCATCGTGTATACATGCAATGTGTGGAACAGAACAACAATCTAACCGACTCCTTCGCCTGGATGAAGTCAGCTGGTCCCAAATGTGAAACTGAGGGCTTCCTTGTCGATTATGCAATGAATTTACAGAAACTGTCCAACACCTTGACAGTGGATGCCCTTCCTTGGCACAAACAGCATATCTTAAACGACATGAGGGCATGGCTCGTTGCTTTTTTCTACCGTCTTGGTCATGTCTGTGGCTTTGACACCGAGGTCCATCCATGGTACGACCCTGATAATGTCCAGGGCATCATGGAAAACGATGCTTTCGAACTTCTCTGGAATAGGCCCATATACAGCCCCAGAAGAATTCCAGCCAACAAACCTGATGTTGTCCTTTTTGATAAAGCCAATGAATTTATTTATATCATTGAATTTTCCGTCCCTTTTGACACCAATGTGACTGGCAAGATTCAGGAAAAGCATGATAAATAGGTCTCGCTTGCATCCCAAGTGCACCGTTGTCAGGCTCCCCATTGTTCTCGGTGCCCTTGGTTTGGTACCTCCTGATCTCTTGGCGCAGATCAGGAGAGTGCCCGGGTCTTCCACCGGGAGCACAGCCCTTCTGACACTCTGGGTAATGCAGAAGGCTGCAGTGTTCGGGAGTCTACATATTCTCCTGAAAGTTCTTGGTGGGTTCGACTAGGCAGTGTTTCCTGGGAGAAGTCCCATTCGCTGTCTGGGCTGCGTGTAGAGGGGGCAAGGGCCCTGAGCTGATGATGAGCCTTACCAGCCTGACTGTGCCAGGATCACCTGAACCCTCTCTGCTGCATTTTCATCTCAATCTGTAAAACATAATAATAATAATAATAATAAGAAGAAGAAGAAGAAGAAGAAGAACAGAATAGCAGTCCCACCGACTCCTTCGCCTAGATGAAGTCGGCTGGTCTTAAATGTGAAACTGAGGGCTTCCTTTTTGCTGCTCAGGACCAGTCACTTCCCACTCGTAATCGCCTAAATGTGATTCTTAAAGAGAATATTAATATGAAATGTCGACTTTGCAATGAATTCACAGAGACTGTCCAACACCTTGTCAGTGGATGCCCTTCCTTGGCACAAACAGCATATCTGAAACGACATGATGGCATGGCTCGTTGCTTTTACTACCGTCTCCGACATGCCTGTGGCTTTGACTCCGAGGTCCATCCATGGTACGATCCTGAACATGTCCAGGGCGTCATGGAAAATGATGCTTTCAAACTTCTGTGGAATAGGCCCATATACAGCCTGCGGAGAATTCCAGCTAACAAACCTGATCTTGTCCTTTTTGATAAAGCCAATGAATTTATATATATCATTGAATTTTCTGTCCCTTTTGACAGGAATGTGATTGACAAGATTAAGGAAAAGCATGATAAATATGCGGACCTCGCCTTTGAAATGTCTCGCTTGCATCCCAAGTACACTGTCGTCAGGCTCCCCATTGTTCTCGGTGCCCTTGGTTTGGTACCTCCTGATCTCTTGGCGCAGATCAGGAGAGTGCCTGGGTTCTCCACCGGGAGCACAGCTCTTCTGACACTCTGGGTAATGCAGAAGGCTGCAGTGTTGGGGAGCCTTCATATTCTCCGGAAAGTTCTTGGTGGGTTCGACTAGGCAGCGTTTCCTGGGAGAAGTCCCATTCGCTGTCTGGGCTGCGTGTAGAGGGGGCAAGGGCCCTGAGCTGATGATGAGCCTTACCAGCCTGACTGTGCCAGGATCACCCGAACCCTCTCTGCTGCATACTATCTTTAATCTGTAAAACATAATAATAATAATAATAATAATATGTAATTGATTGGACAAAACAAGACATCCAGAGTCTTGACCACCTGACCAGAAGGATCAGGTTTGATAACAGAGCCAGTCACCCTCGTTCCTCTCTTAATCGTTTATACATGCCAATCAATTCTGGAGGTCGGGGTTTGATTACTACCGTCTCCGCCATGTCTGTGGCTTTGACTCCGAGGTCCATCCATTGTATGACCCTGAACATGCCCAGGGCGTCATGGAAAACGACAGCTTTAAACTTCTCTGGAATAGGTAAGGTTTTGTTACGAATTCGCCAATTTTCACTGTTTTTTATCTTTCTGGAACTCAAGACAATAATCTTTTCAACGTTACGCATTTGTTTTTCAATAGCTCGGTTCATGTGTAAACAGTACATTTAAACAGTATGGAATATTTTTGCAAAATTCAGTTTAGAACAGTTGTCTGAAGTAAGTGGCTATATTTACACTAGTGAGTCTAAACTTTTGATGGGAAGTATATAAGCAATGTATCTAAGGTAAGTTATTTCGACTGCAATGTAATTTCCATAACAAAAGGTATAAACGATATTACCTACTGATCAGAAAGGCTTACTAGTACCCTACTGTGGCAGGTATGAAGTCATGTAAGATTTGGTTCATTTGAAGTTGTCATTGTTTATAGTTTTAACGCAAGCAGTATCATTTTTAAGCTATGGTTATTTTTAGATCTTGCCTAGTCGATTACGGGTATAAGGGGTGTCAAGAGATTGTGTCATCGCTTGTGTTTTGCCCTTTGACTTGCTTGGCCCCTTGTGTCGATTGGTTCTTTTAAAACACTAAACATTACTTGCACGTCAGCCATTGCACTTCACTTCAATCCGATCGCAGTTCAGAGCACAAACAACTAACACGTCCGATCTAAAGGTAGGAACAATATTTCAAGTATGTTATATATGTTGTACTAAATAACAATGTTATTAGTGCTAATTAAATGTTCTTCATGATAATAAAATAGGTTAAAGTATATTGTGCAATTGTAAATATTATGCAGAGGTAAGTAGAATATCTTGCAGTGATATAGTAAATAACGCCCATGCTTAAAGCTATGCTACTTTTTTGATTTGTAAATATTCAATGACGTTTATGCATAGGTTATTTACTGTGCATTATAACCATAACGCACTTGATTTACATTATAGTTCCGATGCAGACTGATTGAATGTGTGAATGATTATAAGTATGACCTGATATAGCTTACACATAGTTACGTCAGTACTGAACCATAGCTACTGATTGTAGCGTGCCCCTCTCTCTCACGTACAGACACAAACACTCCCTAACATACATATCGCTCTGGCCCATAGACCCGATATTTGAACCTCTTAAACAGACACCATGTGTATGTCAAGAAAGGCACGCACGTTAACAGTGGTGCTCAGTCATGGGTATCACTTAACCATGCGTTTCTAATGATCTCAGTACATTATGGCGTGGTCGGTATCGCTAACGAACCTGATATGACAGTTAAATTACAGAACCATTGAAATACATGTTAAAGTAGTGTCAATCTTATAACACTCTATTTACCCATTACCAATTATTTACGCGCGTATTAATTATATAACAAACCTAGACTTGGTCATACGAGATTTCAAGGGTACTGAAATCCATGTCCTTCATTCACAACAGTTACGTGTATTATACATGCTAGAAAACACGTGAAAACAATGGCCAGATTTGCATACCCGTGAAACCCATGTAAATACAGAGTTGAGTGTTAGTTTATTTTAACACCCCTTTAAACGTGTGTAAATCTGACAGCCAGATGATGCGTGGATTTCAAACGTTGTTCATATGGCCGCCGGATGAAACCTATATTCCTCACGTTCGTAAATGTGGGTAATACAGTCATTTTGTGTAGTGATTAACGCCAGAAAAGTCCACAGAAAACAGATTTTGCTGGGAGCAAGCACATATAATGTTCAAGAAAAATATTTGAATGAATGCGCTAAAGTTATATTACTTATTATTTCAAATCTTCGATGTTCCTCTTCAGTAAACAACTCTCTCTAACATCTTCAATCACGTTGTACTAATCAACAAATTAAACGTATTCAGTTTGTGTTATCTTAATGCGATGAAGGCTTCACCTTGATGTAAACCCACATCCTCCTTTGACAATCAATATTGCGCATGCGATAATCGTATCATCCGGGTCAGGTGCACACAAGGTATGTACAGGTTCATACAGAACGTTTGGTATTCAATATCACTCTAGATCTTTAAATGGACAAGAGTCTTACACTCCTATTGTTCTTGTGTGAATCTAAACTATACTCATATACCCATACCGTTTCCAGGAAAAGGAACCCGTCGTATAACTTATATATAATCAACCAATAAGGTATAGGCATGACATGACGTCACTTAATGTGATGTATTTTCCGGCAATATGACCATAAATAGATCCATGTCACTATGTAATAGTATTTAACGAACGGTAGGCGATAGAAAAGCCCATAACATGAACGGCCATCATCATCAAGGTAGGTTTGTTTCGCTATCAAAATAGCTCTGTGTTGTTAAAGTTTCAGGTAATGACCTACTACAATTTATTATGTATGACACAACACATAATGCCAAATGTATCAATGTGTCATTTTATCGACACATTTACAACATGATATGGCCGAATAGCTTCTAACGACGAATTTTCTTCCATAAGATAGAATACAGTGTAGACCAATGATTTGGATGTCTTTCTGATTCTTACGGCATTGTATCTAATTTGTATAGAAAACTCCATTCCTGATTGCATGTCACATCATAAATGTAAAGATGCTATTTGGAAATTAATAACGAAGTTGATCCTGTGTTGCACTCCTGCTATTTACAATCTTTACATACACTAAAAATGTTCATTTTATGAATAGGCTAGATGTAATTGTATTACAGTTTGGTGTTCCTATTATTCAAAGCAAAAAAGTATCATTCTTAATAGAACAAGTCGTTTTGCATATTGTCATAAGTTATGTTCGAAGCCGTAAACTGTAAAGTAAATATATTTAAAATATGTTTGAAATAAAACCGAAAGACATTCAGAATTTTTTTTGACTGTTGTACACACCATCTATCACATATCGAAGTACTACAATAATCAGGAGTAAAAAGGAATCTGAAGGAAATACATTAGGTGGTATTTTTAGGTATTTGAAAACCTTTACAATAATGGTCAAAAAGTTGGTTTTGCTGTTGCAAAAATTAATTGTAAATGAAAAGCAGCGAGAGAATACAAGGAGACAGAAACATTTCCACAAAATGATCTGGATGCCGTTCCACTAACCGATCTTAGCCCTATGCCAATCGTAAACCCCTAAAATCCCAATCTTAGCGTGACGTTACGATCGGCATACCGTTCCACTAATCAATCTTAACCAAGTCAATCGTAAAGTTAAGATTCAAAGTTTAAGTTGCTCATGACCAACTTAGGATAGCTAAAATCAATCGTAGAGAAACCAAAATGGTGGCTTTCCTAATCTATGTGAAAAATAAGAGCGAGCATTTCACCGCGAGCGTCCCCTAAAATCCCCCATGAAATGAATTTGTATATTTCCGTGATGTAAACAAACACTGCACTGAAGCCTTACAAATGTCAGGCCAGTCTGACCACTGTCGTCATGGGAACACAAACGAGCGAGTCGGTGTAACACATTTGTACAACAATAATGCAACGACATGGTTAAGAATAGGGAAAGCCGTGAAGTGAACAATGTTCTGATACAAAAAGATACAAATATGTTTGATTTCACTGCGCATATTTGGTGGGGGATTCTAAAGGCAGGCCGCGTGTTATTCAAGACCACTGACAGATTCTAGATACGTTATAGAGGATGCCTCGTCATGCCTTGTTTATTCTGATTGACAAGGTTCAGGCACATAATAAAAGCTCTGACACAATTGAAAGTCCAGACTTAAAACCTGTTCTCAGTATATTACTTATAATCTCGGCTGTAAATACTCTCGTGTAAATTATCTGTACATAGCGCTCTGAGCATGCCCCAGGATGTGGAATAGGCGCACTATAAATATGCATATATTATTATTATATTATGCCTGATACCCAGCGTTCACACACACTTGCACCTGAAACCAAGGTGCTCACTACCCTAATATTTTGCTCTAGTTTTTTTCCCCACGTTTCCACTTGGTTGGAAAAATACCCATGAAGGCCCGGATTAGAATATTGAACTTCAATAACTATAGGAGGATCCAAGGGATGGGGTGGGGTGGGGTTGCAAGGGTGCAAGGATGTCCTGAAAGTTTATTAAATGACCATTGCAACTCGGGTGTAAATGAAATGTGCACCCTCCCTTTTCTCAAAAGTGTGCAACCCCCTACCCCACCCCCAAAAACACACACACACACACACACCTTTCTCAAAAAGCTGTATCCGCCCCTGAATAACCCATGGTTGTAAGAGGCCACTAACGGGATCGGGTTGTCTGACTTGGTTGACACATGTCATCGGTTCCCAACTGCGCAGATCGATCCTCATGCTGTTTATCACTGGATTGTCTGGTCGAGACTCGATTATTTATAGCTGAGATACATAGCGATCACTAACATGAACGCTCATGTTAGTGAACGCTATGCATCTTAATTAGCTAGATTATTTACAGACCGCCGCTATATAGCTTGACTATTGCTGAGTGC
Source organism: Haliotis rubra (assembly GCF_003918875.1). Lineage (NCBI taxonomy): Eukaryota > Metazoa > Mollusca > Gastropoda > Lepetellida > Haliotidae > Haliotis > Haliotis rubra. Next base: position 152,149 of record NW_025765257.1, read on the forward strand.
GGCGTAAATCTAAACTCACTCACTCACTCAGTTGGTTCGTAAACTACTTCCATCATTTCCCAGACTATGCAAAGGGAGATAACTCGTGCCTCGCATTCCTCTATCTCTCTAACGAAAGTGTCTCCATCTAAGCTTGGATCGGATCGTAAGATCGGGACCGGCTACGATTGGCCTAAGATCGGTTAGTGGAACGGGTGTAACTTTTAGCTAAGACGATTGTAAAATTGGCGTAACTTATTGATTGATCTTAGTTAAGATCGGTTAGTGGAACGGCACCCAGGACATTGAATGTAAGTACTGGGGTTATCCTAATGAGTTTCATTCTGTTTCTCAAACGGAATTGTGATTTGTTACTGACTGTGAATGTTTTGTTCTGACATGGAGAACATTAACATGATGCCACAATTGATCTCTCATTCAACTGAATACATCTATTTCAAAGGGTATACAAAATATGACATAAAAATAGAGAAATAATTATGCACGCATGCTCATCTAAGAACTTGATCATTTACAGATAAACACAGTTATAAGTTATTTTTTAGACATTGATAAGTTGCTGGTTTTACAAATATCTATAGCCACTGTGTTCGGCTATTAAACATAATATTGACTTGTGGCGGATCGTTTATAATCTTTGTGTGTATACACTCGCGTATGCTGTTCAATATTAATCAGAAATTGAACAACAAGTATGATAAACTATAACGCACGCTATTTATTTGTACCGTCACGGCAACATTGTCAGCATTATCCAATATGAAGTTATGTATTTTAGGAGGCCATACATTGCGCTGAACCGATATCGATTTTGTCATGATTTGCAGATATAAGGGGAGCTCGTTGAATCATGGGTGTGTATACAGGGTTGTTGAAAATAACGCTGTGGAGCGAGAGTCCACAGAGTATAATTGACATTTCCTTACATGTTGTGACACGTTAATCTGACACACGGTGTCTGCCTACCCGGAAGTGGAATTCGAGTCAATTTGGATAAGACGTTTACGAGTAAAGTTGAAATATGTAATCATGTGATATTCTGAACAATGTCAGTAAATCAATGACCCTTGCAAACACATTTCTGTGTTGGGCCGTCATACCCAACATTGCCATTAACCCCCATGCACCCCAGTAGGGTGCAAAGTTTTAGAGTTATCTTGAAAAAGTACTTACACATACTTTTTGACCTTTATTGCTGTGATGTTAAAGAGATTGTAGCATGCAAAGATTTAGTATGTGTTTGGGAGTTATTCCACCTGATTCATTGTCAGGAGATTTGGACATGTGCGAAAAAGGAAATGGTGGCGGGTTTGAGCCGTTCAGCAAAGTCAGTGTTAAATTGTGAAAACTATCTACCTTAAATGTTTTGCATATAAATATTCTCCTCTGTGTAATTTACTTGAACAATACTTTTGCAAAAATAATTGAAATGTTTTGATTTCAAGCATGATCATTAAGCGCATCCCAAAAGGGCGCAGAGTCCCCAAGGTTTTCATTGACAGATGTCAAGTAAATATTGCAGGAAACTCTGTCAGTGATTACATGACCTAAAATGCAAAAATGTTTTACTTTCGTCCTACATAATTATTGTCGGACTACGACATGGTACTGAAGTTTTACAATAAACAACTTGGACACAGTATTATCGCGAAAAACTCTGATAAATGTGTAATCTTTGCAGAATATCGAGTTTACATGATTTTGTTAGATTCATTGAGGAAAACGATTTTGCTGATGCTTTTATATTTATCATTCCACTTGATAATGGTAAATGTCCCGGACAAACAAGCACATTACAAACTTGTCGAGTACAAACAGAAAAATATACCAGACAATCAACCACATAGCAATAAATATGCTGGTCAAATTTCCTGGAAAATTTATCTACCACAGTTTCCCTGACAGCGTTTGAGAGGGAGGTGGGTTTCGGGGATTGGTGATGAAAAGTAAAATCGAATTGACATATAGCGTAATATTTCATACCCACATAGTTGGGGGCGGATAGTTAATAAGGGTCACTGAGAAGAGTAGGTTCGTAGGTAGGAATATCGCAAAAGGTTAACGCAATAACATTACAAACTCATACACAATATAAAAATTCTCAAATGGAGACCGTAGCTTGAAATGTTATCATTCAGGACAAACTTCACTATCTCTATTCATGCACCATACATATCTTTTAGTCATTGCACTTGCATGTATGAGCCAGACATAGGTATAATTATTATACTTAATCGGGAATAAATAAGAACAGACATAAAGTCGTCCGATCAACATACAGCAATGTACACAGGTGGTGCATTTCAGTGTTGAAAAATGAACATGGAATTGAGTCAGTCGTGAGGTCAATATATTGTTAGTCACTCAATTTCTGGGGAAAGTCCGTAAATAGATCCGTGTTATACCCATACTGCCGTTCAGCTCGGGCGATGGCCATTACATAATAAACACTTCAATGAACATGGATGCCCCTCATAGCCACTGCACTAGTATATATGATAAGAATACGAAACCGAATTCATAAAATTGCAAATCTTCACACTGGAGTAAATTTAAAAGTATTAAAACAAGGTGATGTCATCTGTATGAAAAGTGAAAAGAACGTTTGAAACCACACTTGATGAGGAAATATATTAATAATACACACCTATCCAATACATGATGGCGTTTGATTAAAACTTATATATCAATTAACTTACTGATTGTTCTTCGTTTCCATCAATTGACCAACAGCACTTACAAGTTGTTAAGCTAAGATTTAAAAAAAATATGAATTTAAACATGTGTAACTTTCTCACAGACACCTCTATTTCAAAAAAGAATTTGCAATCGGGACTTATGCTCCGTTATTTAAAAGCCGATCAGCTAACGTATCTCTGTAACTTCATAGCTGGGACAGTAGACGTCGGAAAGGGAATAATAGCTGTATTTGTTTGACGTTAGCAAAGCAGCTGGCCGAGTATGAAATAAATTAATCATGCATAAACTTCAAACATACGATACACTCACTGGGCCGGCCCGGTACACAGGGCTACCTTTTGAAATGTTTTGAAAGTTATCTGGCACATAGAACGCATGGAGTTGTCATAAACGGTTATAGCTCTGAATCTAATGCCATAGAAGCAGATGTTCCCAAAGGATCAGTCTTAGGACCGCTGATGTTTATTGCTCATATGACTGATATCGTTGAAGGTATAGACATATACGTTTATTTGCCAACGACACGTCAATAATGTCCCTATAGATTACAATATTACATCAGCCATATGTATCATTCATGACCTGCACAAAATCAGATTGGGCCAATAATTCGAATGTTGGAATTAACCCCGAAAAGATTGAAAGTACAACTTTTACTCGTAAAACCAATTAGCGTCTTAGCGTCGTATACTTGTACTGTAAACAGGTGTAAGAAGTAGAAAGTCAGAAACAGTAAGGACTTACGCTTCAATATACGCTTGATCATGGAAAATACTTAACTATGATATTGTGAAGAAGGTTAGTCCCATTATTTGATATCACCTATAAAGGAAAACTGTAGAGACGTTTAGTCGTCCCATCGTCGTCACATTTGGCATATATTGATACAAATAAGCAGGCTCTCCTGCTTGCAAATCTCCATTTGGATGCTCAGAAGTGGCCCCATAGCACCATGGTAACTATTTTTTTTGTTAAAGGCGGTCTATTTTGTATGTAATGTAGGCGGTGGCGTAGTCTAGTGGTTAAAGCGTTCGCACGTCACGCCGAATCGGAGCGGCGTAAAACAAAATATACTCACTCACTTCTAGGTATGTGACGAAACAGCACAGAAATCACGTCTTACAAAATGTCCACCATGCATATCTGTCATACCTTGAAACAAAATTTACATCATTTCAATAATTGCAGCAAACATCAAATATATGTCTCTTGGCTGTAATTGCTTTGTTTGTAAAACATCCAATATTCTTTCAGTGGGAAAGACATTTCACAATAATGTGAGCGGAAGTTCAGGGGTGACAACCGTCAATGAGGTCACAGGGGATACGGTCAACATTGGCAGTGGCAGCAATCCCACCCAACAACCAGCGTCTCAAGCAGCATCGACAAGTAGGTCTGATTTTCCTATTTAGGATAAGATAAATGCTTCGTATTGCATGTATGTCTGCGCACACTCTGTGGTGCAATTGTCAAGCATATAGGTTGATTCCTTGGCATATATTTGTCAATAGTCGACGTGGAACTATATTCCACTTTGTCTCAGTTGCAGTCTATATTTCAATCAGGATAACAAAAGGGAACACAATATAACGCTTAAGGAATACATGGAATAAAATGTGCATGCATACATGCAGATAGACAGGCAGACAAGCATTAATAGGATTTTTATACTAGATCAATTTTGAACTTATGTGTGCACTAAGACACATGTGAAAACATTTGATCACATTTCCAGGTCCAGACATCGAGCTGATGACAGTCGAAGATGTTCAGAATCTGATGATAAGAGAACGTTTTCCTGAATCCACACGGAAGACATTTGAGGAACACGGCATTGATGGCAAATACTTTGGGAACCTTTTGGAAGACGGCGTTTTGGATGCACTAGGTGTTACGTCACCTCTTGATAAAATGAAGATAAAAACAATTCTGGCACAACGTTCGAAATAATCCAGTTGACAACTTAATTGATGGTCACACTTCGGGTTGACTCTGTTTAAACCTTTAACAATGGACGCGGCATGGAACATGAACTCTGAAAGTACCAGTGTATTAAGTGACATCGAATGTCATTCATCACATCAAAGTATATTTGTTTTAATAATACAAAGTATTATTATGCGTCCTATTTTCATCAAATGATGTTTTTTTTTAATAAAATGAACTCATTTCTCATAAACGAAATTATCACTTTTTAATCAGCCATGTTGTCTTTTCAAGCTTGATTGGTGACAATTAGAAATAGATGGAGTTGTTAGTTTTTGTGTGGTGTCTTGGGGCATGCATGGCACTTGGTGTTTCTTTGACACTATTATTGTCAGGCAACAGTAAAGTGAATATTGCTGTCTGTGCCCAGAAACAGCATTCACTCAGTTACCACTGTATGTTGGTAGTTTGGCTAAGAACTCGTCACCTGTCCCTCATATGCCATATTGTGATGATATTTGGTGCAGTGTTCTTGTTACATTATTTATTATCTGGAATGATGGCTGACGTTCGGTGCTACGTAATGCTCAAAGACGTGCAGGTTGAGACTTCAGTGGCAGCGGATATGATGAGACATTGCTGTAGACAGAGTGGGACAGTTGAGAATAACGACGCACTGTTCCAGCCCTCACATGCACAACTTTCGCTAAGAATTATTTCAATGGACCTTTATCAAGGAGCATGCATACCTCTTTATTAACTGGACGGAATGTTAGTGTTGTTCCGTCTTTTGTTGGCGCTACGTCAGTTCAGCGTAAAGTGGGTGGTGGGAACAACGACGACTGGAATCGACTAAGTATATAGGTGTAATGTAGAGTACCTAACTGCAACATGGCAAGCACTATAGAAGTTGTAGGATAACCCTGTCTGGTACGCGAACACACACACACGCACGCACACACGCACACACAAACACGAATACACACACTTGCACGTGCGTCGATTTATAAGTGTTAAAACACGTTTTCATTCACCTAGGATCTATACTATGTCTTACGTAGGAGTTATTAAGCCCTACGCATGACATAGTATCTCCTACGTATGACATAGTCTCACTAAGTCCTACGTAGGAGATATTAAGTACCACGTTGGACTTAGTATGTCCTACTTTGGACTTACTATCTCCTACGTAGGTCTTACGGGTCACTTACTCTTATCATTTTCCCTTTCAAATCACGGATATATTTATATTTGCGTAGGAGATAGTAAGGAGATAGTATGTCCTACGTTGGAGACAGTAAGTCCTCTCGGACCATAAGCATAGATTACTGTGGTCTAGCTCTAACACAGAATCCCAATCATGTGAAATGCCACAAACTCGACAAACTGTACTATTTATTCACAAGAAGATGGTGACGTTGTCTTTTTCTTTAAGTCCTACGTAGGAGATACTAAGTCCTACGTAGGAGATACTATGACCTATGAAGGAGATAATGAAACTAAAACAATTTTCACCAGGGGCCTACTACGCTTCCGTATATCGTCTCCATTATCCGACGGTGATAATCTGGGTGCAAAAGGCAAAATAGGTGTCGAAAACAGATCACTGAAATTCACTGACATTCTGCTGTAGCGGCTGCACATGCCACTGTTGGTGTCCGGAGTCGAAGTGTTGTTTTTTTAGCGTGCTGTGACATTTTCACTACATGGTAAATGGGGCATCATGGTCAAAGGTCAAATGGGCAAATGGTGACGACTACAGTGGCTGCATGTGAGTGATGCTTGTAGGCTACTGTTCATTACAATATGACAGGTGTTCGTTAAGAAGGGTAAACAGGTCTTGTCCTACCAGCATCACCCACCACTGAAGTTTACCTGTACAGATGGACGTACTTGTATGCTAAAGTACTGTCGGAAATAGAAAAAAACAACAACTGTTTTAGTCTGTTAGTCTGTATCCTTAAAATTTACACAATTGCATATGTCGAAATAACCCACATCGGCCTAACTGGGCATTCAGTGGGATGCGTAATAGGATATCCAGAAAATCATGTTTACTCGTAAAATCGGGCAACACTTAGAAAAATTACGAATAGCTGCTGAAAACAATAGATCAGACTGCAGGTGACAATGAGGTCTCTCAGCCAGTTATGACGATGGGCTAAGATGGACCGTCGACTCACCTTGCATGAAATGCGTGTCCTGCCTACAGGCACAAGGGGTCATCTCAACGATATGTCATGCTTTTTCATGCGTGTTGAAGATGTCTCATCTATTGATTAACATCTTACGCGTCTTTCTGTCATAATGTTTATGTTGAGATATGTAAAAGAGTGTGATACCCATAGAAAAGCTTAAATCAGCCATCGCATGAAATGCTAAATGTGACATGACCACCCGAAGTTCGACAGGACTGGATGTTATTTGTAAATTGCTATGACATGCCGTTTACTTCCCCAGTTTAATTCCCCTAAAGGATTATCTTATCTCAATCCCCCAGCTCCACCCCAACCACCGTCTGCAACACCCGTCCTGGTTTTGCTTTTGAGGCGACCCCTCCTACCTATTTCTTTTTATAGTGATAGTGAGACTCCGTGGTAGCTACATCCTCAATAGTTTCAGTATTAAAGTTATTATTTTGTACGTCAGTTATCATTTATAATTGAGCTAAGGGCATTTAACAAGTGTCCTTTCTAATACAATATCATCGCACACTAATTTTGCATAAAGCCATGGTCTGTTCCCAAAAAACGCATTGTTCATTTCTGCACTAATCTCTCCTCAATAAAGTCCTTTTGTCTTCGTTTCCTATCTCCCTGCCAGAGAGACTGTAATTAGGTCGAACTTAGTTTAACAGAATTTCATACCGTAACATATTACCTATATAAACTGCACATATAAATGCGATAAAACATGTTTTTTTTCTATTTCCGACAGTACTTTAGTACGCCGAGTTATGTTTACTGCAATGTACTTCCTCCTGCTGCAGGCAGTATCCAATGACTTTGAAAGATAAATACAGATGATTTGTAGCCTCGTTTGTATACTTGCCGTATTTACAATGTATCTATTTTGTTAGAAATAAAGTAAATGCTAGTATGAAAGTATGAAAGAAAACAGAGAGAGAGAGAGAGAGAGAGAGAGAGAGAGAGAGAGAGAGAGAGAGAGAGAGAGAGAGAGAGAGAGAGAGAGAGAGATCCACAACAATCAAAGTCCTCCCCCTTCCGCCTCATATAAACGGAATACACATAGTGAATTCAGTGTCTGCTGTTGTAAGTTTGAACGAGTGCACCAGTTCTTGTTATCTAACACTTGACCTCCTCTACGCATGTCTGTTCCGCAAATCGATTCATCCGAAACACGGACGTATTATATAATTATAATCTGATAACAGAAGACACTCATTTATTGTTTCCTAGAATTGAGTCAGCGCAACGAATACCTAGTTTCTCTGAACTCATTAATATATGCTTAGTGTGAAATGAAAAATCCATACTTCATGTGAACCCATGACTGCATGTGTGCACCCGTGTAATGTAACACACAGAGTTACTGGTGCATCAGATCTTGTTATCAACCACGTGGCACTGATCCATACCAAACCCTTGACTCTATAATTAGTTTTCACAAATATGAGTATAAATGCATTCAGTGTTTCATGGAGTTAGATCTAAGTACTGGATACATAATACATTTCTCAGAACCAGCTACACATGTATTGATCCCATTGTATACAATGACATGTTTTTGGTGTGAATGGTATCATGTAAACAATGGAAACTGTATCCGCGGTTGTTGTTGGAGGTAAAGTTTTCCTGTAAATGGCACTTGCCTTCCCGGAGCATTGTAAATTTAGATCAACGTCATCAAAGTAAATATATGTGCTTGTCATACAGCGATAATTTCAATAACAAAGGCTGCACGCACATCCCCAAGCCTACAGTAGATCACACGTCAAGGATTTTTGTCCCACTAAAGGTAATACTTCATATTCTTTACTCAAGTCCGCTAAATCATCTTCTTACATACAAATCGAGATTCAGTACAGTCAGTAAGTTGTACCCCACTCCGGTCATAAAGGGGATGTTCTGTTAGATTGCAGGTGAAAAATGGCAGAATTTACTGTGACAGGCACAACAGGAAATGCAAAAGTTAACAATTCAGTAGTTGCTGGAACTCAAGGTAGTGGCAAAGGACTTCCATTACAGAAAGGTATATATTGTTATGTTTTTTTGGGATATCGTTCTTTCTTTGTCATTCATGATTACAGCACAAGGACAATCAGAGTTACGCTGAATATAAAAATATGATATAGCATATGTATATTATTGAAGAATTCTGACTTATCCCTATTATTCGATTTGACTTAAACCCTGACAACCCACTAATCACTCTTTCGTTTGCTCAAGTTAATGGAAATGTGTGCCGCGACGTCAAATTCTTCAATATAATAACCTCATAAGTCATTTGTTTTTGAACGTGTAATTTTGTATTCACAGCAGGTGATTGAGTGACATGAAATTACTGCCGTGTGCCTGTGGATTTGCAGATCATTTATGTTGTTTTTCTAATCGTCCACTACGCGATTATAGGAAATAAAGTATTGTCATTTTTATTTAAATACGAAACGTCAGTGCAAAAATATCCAGTTTTACCTATCATCAGGAACACATTCCATCTGGAATAAAATTAAATGCTTGTGAGACCAGGTTGTACATATATTGTTGAGACATGTTTACTGTATTCACAGATATCAGAAAATGGAAGTGACGGGTGTCAAGGGTGATGCTCGGGTAGACAATTCTGTCGTCACCGGTATTGATGAAGGTCAAATGGGATCTATTGGTGAGTTTACCTATTTGCTAGAGCACATCTTTCTATATGACAATGTTAATTCCTACGGTTACCCTTGTATCTAAACATAGAGCCTTACTACAGACCCGATTAAAGGATCCCCACTCTACATATACCAAGGACATGTGTTTATAAATCACCGTGAGAGGTGGGAGTGTCCTGTCTCACCGGTGGCAGAATGTTCATCTGTTCGGAAACTGAGGAGAGTTGACCATTGTGAAATTGAAGTCATCGCTTTTGTCATCCAATCATACAGTCATAACCTGTCTGACGCATCAGTCAATCTATAGAAATTGAACATGATCGTCAACTCATTAGGTTTTCTATCTGCAAACGATGAACGTCTTAACGATATGTTTAATACGGTATTCCAGAAAACAGACAGCAAACATACTACATTGAAAGTGCCAAAGGTGTCGTAGGTGGGCAGGACATGCGAGGCGCATCAGTGGATCACAAAGGGGTCACAGAGGGAAGATCAGGACACATAGGATACTTCAGAGGAAAAGGTAAATCTCCAGTCAATTCGCTTTTCAGTACGTAACTTATATTCTATATATACTTTTCTTCCATGATCAATACTGCATTATGTGCCAACAGATTATGAACTATGCGTGTATCATACTGAAGACTCGAACGTTTTACAATCGCAATTATGCACACTTATATATTGAAACTAAAAAAAATATCATGTATAAGTACATGTAGTTTAATAAAACTATCGAAACAAACCTTGACACCAAAAAGGAAACTTCGACGTAAGCAAACATTGTGTTTGTTAATATGGACTCAATAAGGAAATAAATTTACACATGTGGTTTCATTTTCAGAGCTTTCTGACGTCACTGAAGAAGACATCGTTGGTCTTCTTCGGGAGCAGAGAGTATCAAAACACATCCCACTTTTCCAGAAATATAGTATTGATGGGGATTTGTTGTCTCAGCTCGCAGATGGTGAACTTGCAGACTTTGGGATTGGCGAATCCTTTGAAAGGAAGAGAATATTGAATCTGAAGAAATGTCTTCCGAAATAGTACATCTGTTGACTCTTCTCGACTGGAGATCATGTGTAATGCCCTGTTCATGTAAATGTTGTCAATGCTATAATAAGTGACCTTGCTTGCATTGGTCCCCAGAGTCTTTCTTTCTCACCTGATCATAAATAGTACATTTAGCATTCGGTCATTACATGTCCTATTGATGTAATAAACACAGTATTTGAAGCCACAAAATCAAATGTGTTCTTTTATTGAACGAAGTAAAATCAGAATCTTTACCGTCATCATTAATATCCAACTAACTGTATAGTACTGCGTCGTGAGAATACTGAATACTGAGTTTAGTTTTACCCCGCTTTTAGCAATATTCCAGCAATATCACGGCGGGCGTCGTGAGAACCGTTTATATGTAGTGAATGGATGTCATACCTCGATGTAAAATGATAATGGTAATGCTGTGATATGTTTTAATGATATCCGTTCTAAGAATTGGTGATAAATCAATGACATGCCATATTCTGACTGAAATTTGAACACATTCCTGCGCGCGCACGCACACACACACATGAGCGCTCCCAGAGACCCCACTTTCTAAATTACCTGAAATTTGTTTTATGTTTCTTCCCACAATATTAAAGTAGCGAACTATTTTGCAGCAAGGAATGATCAATTACGTCCAAAATTCTCACGATAACTAACTACTTTGATATAAGTATTATACAAAACAGAAAGACTTTATGCTACACAAACTGATCCTGCTGGGCGCAAGCACATAAACAGTTCAACAAAAATGTCTGAATGAGTGTACTAACGTTACTATTTAATTTTATTTATAAATTAAATCTTCGGTGAACCTCTATAGGAACCAACTCTCTCTCTACCTTCTACAAACATGTTGTACTGATTCACACAGAACGTTTGCTGTTCAATATCACTCATTAAATTGACAACAGCCTTACACGCATCCTGTTTCGTGTGAGTCTGATATCAACACAGATACCCATACCTTTTCGCGGAAAAAGGAACCTAAAAACGTTCCTATTATCTATAAATAATCAACCAATAGTAAGGTAAAGGCATGTCATGACGTCACTTGTATTCTCCGGGAATATGACCATAAATAGATCCATGTCACTATGTAATGGTACTTAACGAAGGGTAGGCGATAGAAAGGCCCATAACACGAACGGCCATAGGCATCAAGGTAGGTTTGTTTCGCTATCAAAATTAAAGTTATGACCTGCTACAACTTACAATGTGTGACATAACACATTTACAACAAGATATGGCCCAATAGCTTCTAAAGTCTGTGAAAGAACGAATTTTCTTTGATAACATAGAATAAAGTGTAGATCAATGAAGCGGATGTTTTTCTGATGGTTAAAGCATTGTATCTAATTTTTATAGAAGGCTCCATTGCCGATTCCAAGTCACATACAGAATGTAAATATGCAATTTTGAAAATAATAACGAAGTTGATCCTGTGTTGAACTCATGTTATTTTATGAATAGGCTAGATGTAAGTGAATTAAAGTTTGGTGCTCCTATTATTTAAAGCAAAAAAGCAATATACCTAATAGAACAAGTCGTTTTGCATATTTCAGAAGTTATGTTTGAAGCCTTAAACTGTAAAGAAAATATATTAAAAATATGTTTGAAATTAAACTGAAACACATTCAGATAAAATGGTGACTGTTGTACACACCATATATCACAAATCGAAGTACTGCATTAAGCAGGAGTTAGGAGGAATTTGTAGGAAGTATATTAGCCGGTATTTTTAGATATTTGAAAATCCATTGTCAGAAAGTTATGTTTTCGCTGTTGTAAAAGCTAACGATTGTAAATGAAAATAGCAAGAGAATGGTAAGAGACAGAAACTTTTCCACAAAATGATCTGAACATTTAGTTAATCCTGAGCCAATGCTCATTTTGGTCTCAGGTGCGTTGTTGAAATGCCCTCCATCTCTCTACCAGAAAACCTTACATTAGGCATGGCTATTTCAACCTTGATCCACTAATTTCTCAGAAAAAGACCACGCTTGATTGCACATCAAACTCTGTGAAATGTTAACACCTGTAGTCTGAAGCTATTGAAGTCACCCCTCGTGACATACAGTTCTCTGGAGAGACTTTTGTCACTCTGAAACTGTATGCATAGATCTAATTTAACACCTACATTTCAATTTCAAGTAACTAAAAGCTAAGATAAATTTCTTTCCTTGCTTCGTTTTGCTAGGCCGGGCAGAAATTGTCGGCTATTGAGATGCAACATATGTTATATTTGGGATTACACTTTCTTAGTAAAGTACAAATTCTAGTACTTTTTGAGTTGAGCCCCATCCGGGATTCGAACTCACACCCTCAGAGTCAGGCACCTAATCGCCAGCACACAAAGTCAGCCGCCTAACCCATTCAGCTACCGCGACTTCCACAAAAATGGAAGTCGGACAACTGGTAGTCTAGACTGCCGGCTTTGTGTACCCCTCTGATAAGTGTTAATTGGCACGGCTCCCACGGCCGAAAGCTATGATTACACAATGCCATTTAGAAAGTGGTCAAATGCAACATATGTTATATTTGGGATTACACTTTCTTAGTAAAGTACAAATTCTAGTACTTTTGAGTTGAGCCCCATCCGGGACTCGAACTCACACCCTCAGGGTCAGGCACCTAATCGCCAGCACACAAAGTCAGCCGCCTAACCCATTCAGCTACCGCGACTTCCACAAAAATGGAAGTCGGACAACTGGTAGTCTAGACTGCCGGCTTTGTGTACCCCTCTGATAAGTGTTAATTGGCACGGCTCCCACGGCCGAAAGCTATGATTACACAATGCCATTTAGAAAGTGGTCAAATGCAACATATGTTATATTTGGGATTACACTTTCTTAGTAAAGTACAAATTCTAGTACTTTTTGAGTTGAGCCCCATCCGGGATTCGAACTCACACCCTCAGAGTCAGGCACCTAATCGCCAGCACACAAAGTCAGCCGTACTAGAATTTATTGGAAACCTTTAAACAGGTTACTTTTACTTTCGTTTTCGATCTGGCTGACGTAAACATCAATAACAATATTTAGCGCCAAGTCCTGTTAATGATCTGGTTAAATCACGGGTGCTTTTACAGGGTTGTTGAATATACCGTTGTGGGGAGAGAGTCCACAGAGTATAAGTGTCATTTCCTTACATGTTGTGACACGTTCGTCTGATACTCTGGTGTCTGCTTACCCCGGGTGGAATTCGAGTCGACACTTGGATAAGACGTTAACGATTAAAGTTCAAATACGTAATCATGTGATATTCTGAACAATGTCAATAAATCAATAACTGACGCAAACACATTTCTGTGTAAGGCATTGGACCGTTGTACCTAATATTGCCATTAACCCCAGTGCACCCCAGTAGGGTGCAAAGTTTTAGAGTTATCTTGAAAAAATACATACACATACTTTTTTACCTTTATTGCTGTGATGTTAGAGAGACTGTAGCATGCAAAGATGTAGTAGTTGTTTGGGAGTTATTCCACCTGATTCGGTGTCAGGAGATGTGGACATGTGTGATAAAAGAAAATGGTGGCGGGTTTGAGCCGTTCAGCAAAGTCAGTGTTAAATTGTGAAAACTATCTACCTTAAATGTTTTGCATATATATATTCTCCTCTATGTAATTTACTTGAACAATACTTTTGCAAGAAAAATTCAAATGTTTGATTTCAAGCATGATCATTAAGCGCGTCCCAAAAGGGCGCAGAGTCCCCAAGGGTTTCATTGACAGATGTCGAGTAAAAATTTAAGGATTACATGACCTAAAATGCAAGAATGTTTAACTTTCGTCCTACATAATTATTGCCGGACTACGACATGGTACGGAAGTTTTACAATAAACAACTTAGACACAGTATTATCACGAAAAACTATGATTAATGTGTAATCTTTGCAGAATATATGTACATGATTTTGTTAGAATCATTGAGGAAGACGATTTTGCTGATGCTTTTTGATTTATCACTCCACTTGATAATGGCACAGAGTCTGACGATGACAGAGGTGAGGATGAAGGGTGAACTGTTGACATCATGACAGGTTGATGTTTAATGCTTAAATAAATTGATACAAATCTCTCACAAACTGGCTATGCTAAGAGAGGGAATCGATATGAATTTGCAAAGAAGATGTCACTTCTGTTAAAAAATACCCCATAAAACCTGGGGAAGTTCGCCCCCTATTTGTGTGCAGAAACATATTTTGCAATTTTTAAAAACATGTACAAATACATTGAAAACAACACTCAATTATGTTCATTATGACCAAATGGCCAAACTATATTAAGAAAATAAGCAATATTTAAAACGTTGGGGATTAATGGGTTAATAGAAATTGGAGTCCATTGATTGGTTAGTGACTCTTTATTCCAAATTAAAAATTACATCGAACGCCTCCTTCCTATGATAGTTACTGTAAATAACGCTACTGGGCAAATATCGACAGCGTACTTCTGTATACCACGGTTATTACCAACCCAAGCAGACCACTACTTTCAGTTTGTCTCTCAACCAAGAACAGCCTTCTTTACGTTGACATGTACGTTCATTAGTTTCACACATGATACATAATTGGCCTATCAATCTCTAAAAACATCACACAACCAAACACATAACAATCCCAGTAAATCAAGAACATATCAATAAATGTCCCACACAAACAAACACATAACAAACTCGTCGAGTACTAAAAGAACATATATACCAGACAATCAACCACATAGCAATGGATATCCTGGTCAAATTTCCTGGAAAATTTATCTACTACAGAGGCTCACTATGCGCATAGATTCTTTGACAGCAGTTGAGTGTGTATGTGTGTTTGAGAGTGAGGAGCTCGAGGGGAGGGGTTAAGGGATTGGGATCGGGGATTGTTGGTGAAGCTAAACGTAAAATCTAAATGTGTATTGTATAACGTAATATTTCATACACATATTCTTGTGGGGTGGGGCTGGCGAGTAAGGGGAGTGAATAATAGGTAATAGGGAGGATTGAAAAGGGCATGTTCGTAGGTAGGAATATCTCAAATGGTTAACTGTAAAATTAAGTTCAACGCAATAACATTACAAACTCATACACAACATTAAAATTCTCAAACGGAGATCGTAGCTTGAAATATTATCATTCAGGACAAACTTCACAATCTCTATTCATGCACTATACAAATATTGTAGACATTGCAGTAGCATGTGTGAGCCAGACATTGAAAATTATTATACTTAATCGGGAATAAAGAAGAACAGATAGAAGGTAGCCCGATCCACATATAGCTATGTGCACAGGTGGTGCATTTCAGCGCTGAAAAATGAACATGGAGTTGGGTCAGATCAGTCGTGAGGTCAATATATTGTTAGTCACTCAATTTCTGGGGAAAGTCCGTAAATAGATCCGTGTTATACCCATACTGTCGTTCCGCCCTAGCGATGGCCATTACATAATACACACTTCAGTGAACATGGATGCCCCTCATAGCCATTGCACTAGTATATTTCATTAGAATATGAAATGGAATTCATAAAATTGCAAATCTTCAGACTGGAGTAATTTTGAAATTATTAGAAACAAGGTGATGTCATCTGTAAGAAAAGTAAAGAGAACATTTGAAGCCACACTTGATGAGGAAAATATACAATACACACTTATCTAAGACGTGATGGCGTTTGATTAAAAGTTATATATAACAAGAAAAATATATACTGATATTAGTAGTTCATCGTTCCTATCAATTGACCAACAGCACTTACAAGTTGTTTTGCTAAGAATTTTAAAATATATGTATTTAAACACGTGTAACTTTCTCACACACAACTCTATAGCGAAAAGGAATTTGCAATCGGGATTTATGCCCCCTTATTCAACAACCGATCAGCTAACGTATATAGCTGGGCAGTAGACGAAGGAAGGGAATAACAGCTGTTTTTGTTTGACGTTAGGAAAACATTTGGCCAAGGTACACAGGGCTATCTTTTGAAATGGTTTCAAAGTTCTCTTGCACATAGAACGCATGAAGTTGTCATAAACGGCTATATCTCTGAATCTAATGCCATAGAATATGGGTGTTCCCAAAGGATCAGTCTTAGGACCGCTACTATTATTATTCATATGACTGATATCGTTGAAGGTATAGACATATACGTTTATTTGTCAATGACACGTCAATAAATGTCACAATGGATTACAATATTACATCAGCCATGTGTATCATTAATGACCTGCAAAAAATCAGATTGGGACAATAATTGGAATAAACCCAGGAACTAGATTCTGTCAGATTATCCACTGTCACACCAGGTTGTTCTACAGTGATAGATTTCATGTATACATTTTTGAAACATCTAACTGCTCACGTGGTTATCACCGTGAAGATGCCTTTCGTTATCCAGTAACATGTCGAATATATCCCCATATTAGGGAATATAAGCCATTTTACTCTGAAGATTATAACTTAAACACAACTTCATACTTCGTTGAGTAACTCAACCAGCATGGACATTCTTAAATCTGTACACGAGTACATAAAACACAAAAGATCTTAATGATCATACGTACAACGAATTTCAGTCTGCAAATCAGTTTCCACGTTGGCACAACTAACTTACAAGTTATTGTTTAAACAACATGAGCAAGACATGGATTATATACAATCAGGAAAAAATACGAACAGAAAGTCGTCAGATCCATTTATAGCAATGAGCACTGGGGGTGTATGTCAGTGTTGAGTCGAGTCCAGTGAACAATCAATACATTGTTAGTCACTCAATTTCTGGGGAAAGTCCGTAAATAGATCCATGTAATACCGCTCCTGGCCTTCACTGAAGGGTTCAGCCCGGGCGAGGATTACGTGACACTGCAGCTTGTCGTACCCCATCCCTCCAGGTAAGTGAGCTGTGAAACGTTTACGCAGTTACTAGTCCACGTTTTGCGGCGGTTACAGGTTTATCCTGACTCTGAAGTGTTTAAATCAAATTACGCAATCGTATACGAAAGTTCCAAATGCCAAAGGTTGAAGTTTCGTGTTCAAAGCTTTCTTATAACGTAGGAGCAGGACAAAACTAAGGATCAGTGCGTGATTAGAACGACTGGGATATCCGGTTCATAGTCCAGTGTAGACTGGGAAATATCAAAGTGATGATCTAATCAAATTTTACATTAATTTGTTTCAGATAGGAACATGAGTGACGAAGACCATATAACTGGTGCTGGCAGGGGCATAAACCAAGGTTTATATATCAGTATCATCACCTCCACGTTATTTATCATGTCATATATTGATAAGATCAATTAATCCTACAGCCAACAGTGCACATACTCGTTTATCTAATGTATTCAGATAACAGATTTCTGGTGCTTTAGCTTTGTTTACAGTGTGAAGAATAAAGTAAAAGAGCCAAGCACCTGCAATCAACTTAATTGTTTTGCTGATAAGTGTTATTTCCTCGTGTGTATATATTTTTATTTATTTGTATTCATTCTATTCCACTATTTTTGCTTTTTGTATTAAAGTTTTAATTCATGTCATAAAGGAAGCCGAGGGATCGTGAACACAGGTCAGACAGGCAACATAGCAACTGGTGACAACCATCCAGGTGGGATGCAAGCCACGGTCGCCGGGCAACAGGAAGCACCTGCTAGGACGGGTAAGAAGTGTTGGAATCTTGAACTACAATATATATGTAATTGTATTTGTGTCGATCACGTGTTCGAATGCCAATCTCGCTGCGAATGCTTGTTTTGAATTATGTTGAGGGCAACAGAAAAATCATAAACATTCACGTTGTTAATGTTTGACAATGACTAGGATAATGTAGCGCTTATGTGGTGAATAAATTGAATAAAAGTTATGATCGTCAACCTGGTAATAGATTTTATAACATGCCCATCAGCATGTGTGTGTGTGTGTGTGTGTGTGTGTGTGTGAGAGAGAGAGAGAGAGAGAGGGTGTTGGGGGTGGGGGGTGGGGAGAGTGTCCGCATTTTCAATGATTGTCAATGCCATCATGGTGAATGTTCGTGATCACGATATAGAGGATACATTGATATTGGGATGCCGTTACATTGTATCTTGTCCAACCAACGCGTTTGACTGTTAATGCTGTCTGTATGCAATTTCTGGGGAAAGTCCGTAAATAGATCCATGTAATACCGCTCCTGGCCTTCACTGAAGGGTTCAGCCCGGGCGAGGATTACGTGACACTGCAGCTTGTCGTACCCCATCCCTCCAGGTAAGTGAGCTGTGAAACGTTTACGCAGTTACTAGTCCACGTTTTGCGGCGGTTACAGGTTTATCCTGACTCTGAAGTGTTTAAATCAAATTACGCAATCGTATACGAAAGTTCCAAATGCCAAAGGTTGAAGTTTCGTGTTCAAAGCTTTCTTATAACGTAGGAGCAGGACAAAACTAAGGATCAGTGCGTGATTAGAACGACTGGGATATCCGGTTCATAGTCCAGTGTAGACTGGGAAATATCAAAGTGATGATCTAATCAAATTTTACATTAATTTGTTTCAGATAGGAACATGAGTGACGAAGACCATATAACTGGTGCTGGCAGGGGCATAAACCAAGGTTTATATATCAGTATCATCACCTCCACGTTATTTATCATGTCATATATTGATAAGATCAATTAATCCTACAGCCAACAGTGCACATACTCGTTTATCTAATGTATTCAGATAACAGATTTCTGGTGCTTTAGCTTTGTTTACAGTGTGAAGAATAAAGTAAAAGAGCCAAGCACCTGCAATCAACCTAATTGTTTTGCTGATAAGTGTTATTTCCTCGTGTGTATATATTTTTATTTATTTGTATTCATTCTATTCCACTATTTTTGCTTTTTGTATTAAAGTTTTAATTCATGTCATAAAGGAAGCCGAGGGATCGTGAACACAGGTCAGACAGGCAACATAGCAACTGGTGACAACCATGCAGGCGGGATGCAAGCCACGGTCGCCGGGCAACAGGAAGCACCTGCTAGGACGGGTAAGAAGTGTTGGAATCTTGAACTACAATATATATGTAATTGTATTTGTGTCGATCACGTGTTCGAATGCCAATCTCGCTGCGAATGCTTGTTTTGAATTATGTTGAGGGCAACAGAAAAATCATAAACATTCACGTTGTTAATGTTTGACAATGACTAGGATAATGTAGCGCTTATGTGGTGAATAAATTGAATAAAAGTTATGATCGTCAACCTGGTAATAGATTTTATAACATGCCCATCAGCATGTGTGTGTGGGTGTGTGTGTTGGGGGTGGGGGTGGGGAGAGTGTCCTCATTTTCAATGATTGTCAATGCCATCATGGTGAATGTTCGTGATCACGATATAGAGGATACATTGATATTGGGATGCCGTTACATTGTATCTTGTCCAACCAACGCGTTTGACTGTTAATGCTGTCTGTATGCAATTTCTGGGGAAAGTCCGTAAATAGATCCATGTAATACCGCTCCTGGCCTTCACTGAAGGGTTCAGCCCGGGCGAGGATTACGTGACACTGCAGCTTGTCGTACCCCATCCCTCCAGGTAAGTGAGCTGTGAAACGTTTACGCAGTTACTAGTCCACGTTTTGCGGC
Organism: Haliotis rubra; assembly: GCF_003918875.1. Classification (NCBI taxonomy): domain Eukaryota; kingdom Metazoa; phylum Mollusca; class Gastropoda; order Lepetellida; family Haliotidae; genus Haliotis; species Haliotis rubra. The sequence continues at coordinate 172,246 of NW_025765257.1, forward strand.
GGTTACAGGTTTATCCTGACTCTGAAGTGTTTAAATCAAATTACGCAATCGTATACGAAAGTTCCAAATGCCAAAGGTTGAAGTTTCGTGTTCAAAGCTTTCTTATAACGTAGGAGCAGGACAAAACTAAGGATCAGTGCGTGATTAGAACGACTGGGATATCCGGTTCATAGTCCAGTGTAGACTGGGAAATATCAAAGTGATGATCTAATCAAATTTTACATTAATTTGTTTCAGATAGGAACATGAGTGACGAAGACCATATAACTGGTGCTGGCAGGGGCATAAACCAAGGTTTATATATCAGTATCATCACCTCCACGTTATTTATCATGTCATATATTGATAAGATCAATTAATCCTACAGCCAACAGTGCACATACTCGTTTATCTAATGTATTCAGATAACAGATTTCTGGTGCTTTAGCTTTGTTTACAGTGTGAAGAATAAAGTAAAAGAGCCAAGCACCTGCAATCAACCTAATTGTTTTGCTGATAAGTGTTATTTCCTCGTGTGTATATATTTTTATTTATTTGTATTCATTCTATTCCACTATTTTTGCTTTTTGTATTAAAGTTTTAATTCATGTCATAAAAGGAAGCCGAGGGATCGTGAACACAGGTCAGACAGGCAACATAGCAACTGGTGACAACCATGCAGGCGGGATGCAAGCCACGGTCGCCGGGCAACAGGAAGCACCTGCTAGGACGGGTAAGAAGTGTTGGAATCTTGAACTACAATATATATGTAATTGTATTTGTGTCGATCACGTGTTCGAATGCCAATCTCGCTGCGAATGCTTGTTTTGAATTATGTTGAGGGCAACAGAAAATCATAAACATTCACGTTGTTAATGTTTGACAATGACTAGGATAATGTAGCTTATGTGGTGAATAAATTGAATAAAAGTTATGATCGTCAACCTGGTAATAGATTTTATAACATGCCCATCAGCATGTGTGTGTGTGTGTGTGTGTGTGTGTGTGTGTGTGTGTGTGTGTGTTGGGGGTGGGGGGTGGGGAGAGTGTCCGCATTTTCAATGATTCTCAATGCCATCATGGTGAATGTTAAGTGATCGCGATATAGAGGATACATTGATATTGGGATGCCGTTACATTGTATCTTGTCCAACCAACGCGTTTGACTGTTAATGCTGTCTGTATGCAATTTCTGGGGAAAGTCCGTAAATAGATCCATGTAATACCGCTCCTGGCCTTCACTGAAGGGTTCAGCCCGGGCGAGGATTACGTAACACTGCAGCTTGTCGTACCCCATCCCTCCAGGTAAGTGAGCTGTGAAACGTTTACGCAGTTACTAGTCCACGTTTTGCGGCGGTTACAGGTTTATCCTGACTCTGAAGTGTTTAAATCAAATTACGCAATCGTATACGAAAGTTCCAAATGCCAAAGGTTGAAGTTTCGTGTTCAAAGCTTTCTTATAACGTAGGAGCAGGACAAAACTAAGGATCAGTGCGTGATTAGAACGACTGGGATATCCGGTTCATAGTCCAGTGTAGACTGGGAAATATCAAAGTGATGATCTAATCAAATTTTACATTAATTTGTTTCAGATAGAAACATGAGTGACGAAGACCATATAACTGGTGCTGGCAGGGGCATAAACCAAGGTTTATATATCAGTATCATCACCTCCACGTTATTTATCATGTCATATATTGATAAGATCAATTAATCCTACAGCCAACAGTGCACATACTCGTTTATCTAATGTATTCAGATAACAGATTTCTGGTGCTTTAGCTTTGTTTACAGTGTGAAGAATAAAGTAAAAGAGCCAAGCACCTGCAATCAACTTAATTGTTTTGCTGATAAGTGTTATTTCCTCGTGTGTATATATTTTTATTTATTTGTATTCATTCTATTCCACTATTTTTGCTTTTGTATTAAAGTTTTAATTCATGTCATAAAGGAAGCCGAGGGATCGTGAACACAGGTCAGACAGGCAACATAGCAACTGGTGACAACCATGCAGGCGGGATGCAAGCCACGGTCGCCGGGCAACAGGAAGCACCTGCTAGGACGGGTAAGAAGTGTTGGAATCTTGAACTACAATATATATGTAATTGTATTTGTGTCGATCACGTGTTCGAATGCCAATCTCGCTGCGAATGCTTGTTTTGAATTATGTTGAGGGCAACAGAAAAATCATAAACATTCACGTTGTTAATGTTTGACAATGACTAGGATAATGTAGCGCTTATGTGGTGAATAAATTGAATAAAAGTTATGATCGTCAACCTGGTAATAGATTTTATAACATGCCCATCAGCATGTGTGTGTGTGTGTGTGTGTGTGTGTGTGTGTGTGAGAGAGAGAGAGAGAGAGGGTGTTGGGGGTGGGGGGTGGGGAGAGTGTCCGCATTTTCAATGATTCTCAATGCCATCATGGTGAATGTTCGTGATCACGATATAGAGGATACATTGATATTGGGATGCCGTTACATTGTATCTTGTCCAAACAACCCATTCGACTGTTAATGCTGTCTGTATGCAATTATACATGTGTATGTGTGCATAAGGTTACAGTAAATATAAGTTGTACTTACCTAATAAATGTTTCCAAGAAAGTTCACATTAAAGGAAAAACACATTGCAGCACAAAACGTAAGGAAGGGAAGTGCCGTCATATTATCCTGGTATCACTGAATGCATTATGATCCGTATACTTCAGTAACTCCAGACACTAAAAGTCTTCCCGAATAGTGTGTGAAGAAATCCATGTAAACAGAGCGTTTATTGGTAGAATACGTCATTGTGAAGTGTTGAATATTTGACCTAATCTTCCTCATAGAAGAAGACTAATTCTGAAAGAAAAGAAAATTCTAAAAGTTTGTTTTCATTAGCACTAATGAATCGACTAAGTCCTTTTGTCATTTATTCTTATGACTGTGGATTGGTTAACGAATGACGTGTGTAACAGCAAACAAGGCGTAGGGCGCCTTCACCCATTGACTGTACTACACAGGCTGATAGTCACTACTGATAACAAGGTTTGTCTGACCTAGTGTCTTGTAATCAATGTCACTTAGCTGTACAACTAACTCGCAACATGCATCATACAAATGCACACGAATGATTAGCCAAATGGGTGAAACGCGGGAAAGCACATGCTCGACTTATTTGAACCTTTGAACTCAAACACTGATTCCTCTATCGGGTTATACGCCATGTCTACCCAAATGTATACATAACTGTGCGTGCACGTGTACATGCACATGCAGTTATATCACCAAAATACAAAAGAAAACAAAACATAGTTACATACACACGTCAGCAGCATTCCCTTTCTCGTATTTCGTAGGTATTCAAACAATTCGAACCTGCCTTGTGACGTCCCATAGCTTCTCCCCGTGTAACAGTATCACCGACTCCACAGATATAGGTCATGTGCAATGGGAAGCGGACTCTTGAACAAGCATATCTGCTCAATGTGCATTCATTTGTAACACCGTTGGTCATGGTGACCTGTAGCGACAGCTGTTATACACTATAAAGAACTTATTGCAATTGACGTGTCACCCAAACCCTTCATGGCAATACGAGGCCCTTTACAACAAAAAGAAGCTTTCTCTGAGAAAGTATCAAATGTAAAACATTTCTTGCAAGTCGCTTGCTTAGGTTTACCCTTATTGACCTTCTTGCAAATGTCAGAATTTAAAATTGTTTGAGACAGTGTAATTCAGCATTAATACAGGTGAATGTACACACATGGATTTATAACTCCATTCATTGTGCTGACATATATCTCGTGTTATTTTGCGAGCTGTAGTTTTCTGTAGGTGCATGTAATTATATGTTCAGTTTACCGTGACAGATATAAAAAGCTGAGCGACTAAGCACGACATTAATATGTCAAATATTCAACACTTCACAATGACGTATTCTACCAATAAACGCTCTGTTTACATGGATTACTTCACACACTATTCGGGAAGACTTTTAGTTTCTGGAGTTACTGAAGTATACGGATCATAATGCATTCAGTGATACCAGGATAATATGACGGCACTTCCCTTCCTTACGTTTTGTGCTGCAATGAGTTTTTCCTTTAATGTGAACTTTCTTGGAAACATTTATTACGTAAGTACAACTTATATTTATTGTAACCTTATGCACAGATATACATGTATCATTGCATACAGACAGCATTAACAGTCAAACGCGTTGTTTGGACAAGATACAATGTAACGGTATCCATATATCAATGTATCCTCTATACCGTGATCACGAACATTCAATATTTGATGACCATGATGGCATTGAGAATCATTGAAAATGAGGACACTCTCCCCACCCCCACCCCCAACACACACACCCACACACACATGCTGATGGGCATGTTATAAAATCTATTACCAGGTTGACGATCATAACTTTTATTCAATTTATTCACCACATAAGCGCTACATTATCCTAGTCATTGTCAAACATTAACAACGTGAATGTTTATGATTTTTCTGTTGCCCTCAACATAATTCAAAACAAGCATTCGCAGCGAGATTGGCATTCGAACACGTGATCGTTCGTCCTCAACAGCACTTACAGCTATGAGGTTTTTCGGAGTCACATCTAAAACAGTTGACTAAAGTAAGTTGCTACATTTACACTAGTGAGTCTAAACGTTTGAGGAGTAGTATATTACCTGAGAGCAAAGAAACTAAACTAAATTCCGATCGTTAACTAAATACCGATCGATTATCGATAAATATCGGAGACGTAACTTTGAGAAATAAATTCCCCAAAAGTCTAAAAGAAATAAATGTTAAACTCCAGTAGTGAGCGGTGATAAACTCCGCGTCCTGAGCATAATTTAGAAGCAGCCCATGAATAAAAACGTAACTTTGTGTATAGTGTTTAAGAAATACAGTTCGATCTACTACCATGTATGGGTAAATATAAACTTTCTATCAGAAAGGTTTATGTATGATAATATTGACGACACTATTTTCATAAAGATAATGATTCATATTTTTTACTATCTCGGATATTTCCGAGTATTGATCTTTTTGCGAGCCCAAGTTGTTTTTGTTACCATCATACGTGCAGTCATGAGGTTACCGAGTAAAACTTCGGGTTTTCCTCCCTCAGTAAACAGACACGCGGTAATACAACTGATATACTATTACAAATTCAACCTATATTGTTATTTGTCACTTAAAAATTATGTCGGAAGTAACGTATTTCACGCTTCCTTTCTTGTGTTCTTTGTGTAGCGGTCCGTTCTGTACAATCTTGGAACAGCATGATCCGTGACAAGCGCATATGCGAATTGTGAATATCAGTGTCATTATTTTGTATATTATTATCCGCATTCCCTTCAGATGCTGACGGCAGTGGTCAAGGTCAAGAGGCTCCCTATAAAATGGACTCTGTTCCGAGAGGTCAGTATGCACATATTTACGTCCAATCAGAATTGTAGGACCCGTCAAGATCGGGGTTAAAATTGATCTTCAATAACCCATGCTTGTCGTAAGAGGCAACTAACGGGATCGGTGGTTAAGTCAATCCATCGTATCCCACTTGCCGAGATCAATGATCATGATGTCGACCATTGGATTGTCTAGTCCATACTCGATTATTTACAGACGGCGTCACATAGGTTGAATATTGCTGATTGAGGCGTAAAACTAAACTCAATCACTCACTCAGATTTGTAGGATTGATGTGTGAGTGAGTGAGTATGGTTTTAAGCAGGTTTTAGAAATAGTGCAGTACTCCACAGCGGAGTGATTAACTATGAATAATTGTCCTATTATCTATTTGATGAATGGTTCATATTGAAAAGGATTATCTACGGTTTGCTACCTATATAGTACATGTGAAGGAAGTTTAAATGTTAAAATTCAAGTTACATATTGAAAAATATAAAATCTCATGTTATCAAACGTAGTAAAAACGAAGAATGTCTATTTCTCAATGTTCAATGTGACAATGTCCTACATCAACGCTGCTTCTACAATCATATTTGCAGGGTTGTGTTATATATTCAGCAACAAGACGTTTGAAAATAAACCCGATAAAAAGAGAATAGGAGTCGAGAAGGACAGAGGTAAGCAATTTTGCGATTGGTGTAACTTCTTTACTCCCGCTGATCTTAATTTTTTCAGTACCCGATCCAGCAGTAAACTACTATGTACAAGATATACACCGCTTGCATTTCTCAGTATCAATACTGAAACATTATCAAAAACACCAACAGATAATTCCCAATAGGTCTCTTGACTTTGTTAAACATGTGAATTTGTTCAGCAAGCAGTGAATGGGTACCCGGTAGGATGCGGTACTGTGATGTTAGCCTCACAAGGTTGTATTCTGTCCAGGAGATTGAGGAGGATTAAAATCGAGTGACCACTACATAATAATGTCACACATGGATTTGGTGCATTACATTTTTTATCAATTTTTATCACCTGTGCTTTTATAAGAGAGAGACCCGTGAAGAACAGGGTTAGAAGTGGCCTTCAGTAACCCATGCTTGTCGTAAGAGGCGACTAACGGGATCTGGTGGCCAGGCTCGCTGACTTGGTTGACACATGTATACGTATCCCAGTTGCGCAGATCGATGTTCCTGATGTTGATCACTGAATTGTCTGGACGAGACTCGATTATTAACAGACCGGCGCCATATAGCTGGAATATTGCTGAGTGCGGCGTTAAACGAACACAAAAACAAACATAAGAGAGTGAAATGTGTACTTGATCAGTCCCGTCGACGTACTGAACGTTTACACCACTCTAACTTCCTTGTTGTATGTCAAATTGTTTATGAATTGCAAAATTACAAGTATAACAACAATTCCACTTGTGCACCGAAACTGTACCAACCTCCTCAATGTTTTATATCTCCATAACATGACGGTATCTGTATTTGACTCATTATATGCCACCACAGTAAAATGAAAGTTAATATAACCATAATACATAATGTATTTCTATGGCGCCTGGTATCCAACTGGTATCCAGCTGTTCAATGGATGGCGCATTACAACGTCTACCCCGGATATCCCAAGCTGCTTGTTAAGCGCTGGAAGGTTATAGTCACATGACCTATCCCGCCGGGTACCCATTTTCTACTGGGTGAACAGAGGCAATATATAACATATAATTACAGAGATAGTACATTAGATAATTGAGCATTGAAGGTTCATGATACCAGGGGATCGGTGAGAAATAATATTTATTTGAATTCAATCTGATTATTTTACCTTAGATGCGTTGACAAAGGTGTGGGAAAAGCTCCATTTTGTCGTGAAATCGTTTGACGACTCCAATGCTAATGTGATGGAAACTAGGCTGAAGGAACTTGCCGAGATGGACCACAAGGCTTATAACTGTGTGGTAGTGATCTTCCTGACTCACGGGCGAGATGGGGCGGTGCAGGGTTCCGACAACGAGTGGCTGGAAGTCAGTACCATCACATCTTACTTCAAGGCGTCAGTGTGTCCGTCACTGGCCAACAAACCAAAGCTGTTTTTCTTTCAGTCATGCAGAGGCAACGAACGCCAAAAAGGTAAACATAAATGTATACATAAAATGTGATTTAGAGATAAAAGCCGCATCCAAACGTTACATAAAGATGTCACCGAAAGTCACTGCATGCTGATACCTCCATGAAGATCCGGGTTAGAATTAGTTTTCCGCAGCCCATGCTTGCTTATTGTGCACGTTCAACTTTGCGATTGTATCCGTTCTACTTTAGTAGTATATACAATGGGGGTTCTGGATCACTTTCAACAAAAGCCTCTGCAAAGCCTTATTTGTGAAATAAGGCTTTGGTCGGACCCTTAGCTCTTTCTACCATTACCCCTACTATAAAAAAGTTTGGGACGATAGCGGGATACGAACGCCCAATGTTATGCCTCTCAACCGCACCGCTTAACTACTGGGGGCATGGGTGAAGTAACGGATATTGTATTATCGTGCCGCTATGCCATGTTGGTAGGAGGTAACACTGTGCCGTACAGTACGATCAATAATTCCGCTCTTACAAACCTCCTACCTGGTCCATCCCTCAAGTAGTACAAGTTAGGCTCATCTGCTTTGATGTCCACTTTATCTATGTTGTAAGTTTTGACTGACCATATAGGATCGGTGGCTCGTTTACGGCTATCACCCTCGTGTTCCCCCGGCTGGTATAGATACCTCACTAGGGCCCTATCTGGTATCTGTTTCTCCTTTCCACGCAATGGAGCAGCCGACTCTGCCACTATTGATTTTATTTTGATAGCGTCTACTGGTTTCTTGCCGGTGAGACGGGTGGCTTCATGGTTGATTGCCGACACCACCTTAGGTAACCTCGTGACCCATTCAGTCGATCGTTTTCCCGGATTGGCCATCTCCCTAGCATACTGATGTCCGAATAAGAGCTCAGCCAAAGCCCTATTAAATCTCTCAACTATGGCTTGGCTGCGATGGGCTCCGGCCGTGCCTCGCCTGACCTTTGTATCGTGTTTGGCTAGCAGTTGTGACACGGCACCCATGAACTCCCGCCCGGGTCAACTTGCAGCTCTGTTGGCCCGCGTCAGCGGACTGGCGCGTTTGTATATGCGTTGAATCCTCTGGCTACCTGGGCGGAGTCTTTTCGTGGTCAAGGGTTCGGCTTCCTTGTAGCGACTGGCTCACGTCCCTCTGGTTAAGGCATACTTGTACCCTCTTGTCGTGGGGTAGGAACAGTAAGTCTGCCTGGTGAACGCTATTAGGTATGTTAATACCGAACCTCCTTCTAGGCGCGTGGCGTGGTGCCGGCAAATAGATCTGCCACAGGGCTTGTTTTCAAAGCCACGCTTTGGCCTCCTCCGGGTACTCGGCGCCATTTTAGCTAGCTTATCTACAGCTAGCTCCTTTCCAGTACCCACAGCGGGCTGTAGTAAATAGCCTCAAACTTTCTTTGGGTCCGTGACATGTCGTCCCGATATTTATATCTATGTTCTTGGTTCAATTTTTTTCTCATGCCCGCACTTGGCGTGCGTGTTTATCCCATCAATAGCTATCCAGCGTTTAGTGTCCATAGGCGACAGGGGCGTCTTGTTTATAGTCAGTCCGTATATCTTATGCCCATCACTTCTAAGTGTGTTCATTTTATGCCTAAAGGTACGGGTCTTGAACAGGGCTTCCTTGAATCTGGCGTGTTTGATGTGTTGTTTAACCACGTACTTCTTAACACCCTTAGCCTTCCGGATTTCACCATTGTCGGCCTTCAGTATGGAATACATCTTTGGCCTCAACCCTATGTACTCGGCTATGGGCGTGCCAGCACACTCGTCCTTCATCTTACCTAGGACCTTTTTATTTACCGTGCTGTGTATGGTATGGTCCTTGGGGTAGTCGCTGGTGTCATACAAATCGAGGTGTTTTTTCATGTCAAAGTACACGTCCTCGGTTCGAATCTCCATCAGCAGGGAATCCGTGTCAGTGTACAGAACTTCACACCTGTCCTCGTACTGTTTCTTAAGCTCGTTGTAGTAAAAGTCGTACATCAGGTGTTTGGATAAATCGAGGATGCTCATCCCCACGTAAACAGGCCGGTTGAATTTTATGTGGCTTTTCTTCATGTGTAGGGCAACTAGGTTATCGGTGAATATCTTGCTACGGTTGAATGCCGGACTGGCTATCAGTCTCCTGAGCTTGTCTTCCTCATTTGACCAAACCAGCTTCACGGTCACGTGTTTCCTCAGGTTCTCCATAGTCTTACCAAACACCGAGTTGTTCATGAGCTTGTAGAGGTTTTTCTCAAAGTCACTGGTAGCAAGCTTTCGGAGGTCTGTGTTCATTCTGATGTAAGGCTCCATCCAGGGGCTCTGGTTGAACACGAGCACCCTGTGTATTTTGGTCAGCCTCATACCCAACGACAGGTACAGCTGTAGGTTGCGATAGTGAACGATGTACTTGGTCTCATTCATTAAGTTTGGCACGAGTTTTTCAACGTCTGCCACCCGCCCACCTAATAAGTTATGTTGGTACTCAGACATCCAGTCCGGGTTAACCCTCATACGTTCGGGGGCCAGGGGGTAGCTGTTGTGTGATGTGTGTAATGCCTTGGGGTATTCCAAGTCAACCTCGAGGATATAACCTTTGTTCGAATCTGGTGCGATGCTCATAACATCAAAATCGGACGATACCCGGCCGATCTCATGCGGCACCCATTCCAATCCCCCTGTGGGTAGATACTGGCTCATAGCCCAGCCGTACAGGTGTCCGTTCTAGTTTGCTATTGTATCCGTTCTCCTTTCCTATTGTATTCTACCTTGCTATTGTATCTGTTCTCCTTTGCTATTGTATTCTACCTTGCTATTGTATCCGTTCTCCTTTGCTATTGTAGCTGTTCTCCTTTGCTATTGTATCCGTTCTCCTTTGCTTTTGTATTCTACCTTGCTATTGTAGCCATTCTCATTTGCTATTGTATTCTACCTTGCTATTGTAGCTGTTCTACTTTGCTATTGTATTCTACATTGCTATTGTAGCTGTTTTCCTTTGCTATTGTAGCTGTTCTCCTTTGCTATTGTATCCGTTCTCTCTTGCTATTGTAGCCGTTCTTCTTTGCTATTGCATTCTACCTTGCCATTGTAGCTGTTCTACTTTACTATTGTATTCTTCCTAGCTATTGTATCCGTTCTCCTTTGATATTGTATTCTACCTTGCTATTGTATCCATTCTCCTTTGCTATTGTATTCTACTTTGCTATTGTAGCTGTTCCGGTTCAAGGTGATGGTGGCGGCAATGATGTAGTTGGTTCAGAAGCAATACTTGTCAAGATGGTTGCTCCAAATGCAGATTTCTTCTTTGGATTTGCCACAGTGGCAGGGATGCAGGCTCTCAGAAACGCTGAGACTGGTAGCTGGTTCATTCAGTCGCTTGTCCAAGCTCTGGAAGCATCTACAAAGAGGTAATACCAAAGTCTGGTTAAGCCAAACCTACTTAGGTGATGGAGTAGCCCAGTGGTTAACGCGTTCGCTTGTCACCCCTAAGACCCGATGCTTGCTGGTATCCATCGACATGATGCTGCTGGAATTTGTCTACAAACGACGTAAAAACCTAGTCACCAACCCAATGCACTCGTTGTTTGAGGTTACATAATTTCCTGTAAGTCCATACTCTCTATGTTAGTTTAACGGCAGTGGTGTAACCTACTGGTTAAAGCGTTCGCTCGTTACACCGAAGGCCCGGGTTCGTTTTCCCACAATGGTACAAGGTTTGAAGCCCATTATCCCGCCGTGGTATTGTTGGAAAATTGTTAAAGTGGAGTAAAACTAAACTCGTTCATTCACCATGTTAGCTAAGAACTTTGTGACTGTGGTATACAAATATTTTGTTCGTGTTTTTTTCAGAGATGACCTGGACAGCATCATGACAACCGTGCGTCGTAAAGTGGACGATCATCAATGTGAAACATCGGATGGGAAGTTTCTCAGACAAACGGCTGAAGTGCGGTCGACGCTGCGGAAGAAACTATATTTTACTTACTGAGCAAGGCAACGTTTGTTTCAAATCACATAAAGACGCCCATTTGATGTTAAACATTAACACTTTCATGATAATCTGTCTCGAAATGTACAGTGGAGAATTTGCTCAGCGTGTCGGTTCAGTTTCCTATTGATGTAGCAGTACAGACACACCTACACCTATAAATGCTTATTAGGCTTAGAGGGGAATTGAGATGGTCGACTGAGGTAGTGCTGCGTTCCTTGGGAACATAGAAACCATGTTCATGGGTTCGAATCCCGGTTCGAATGGACTGGGTTGGACGAACCCAGTAAACGTCTACGTTGTAGGACTTTCCTCCTACACAAAGCTGACAGGCCGTGATATGCCTGGAATACCGTACAACACGGCGTTAAACCCGACTCACTCACTCACCAATCTATTCACCCAACAACCCGCTCACTCACTTACTCCCTGGGGATACAATTGGAATACCGTTGAAAATGACGTTAAACCCAACTCACTCACTCACTCATTAACTCACTCACTCACTCACCCACGCACTCACTCACTCACTCAACGACGTTAAACCCAACTCACTCACCCAACCCACCCACTCACTCACTCACTAACCCACTCACTCACTCACTCCCTGGGAATACAATTGGAATGCCGTTCAAAACGACGCTAAACCTCATTCACTCACTCACCCACTCACTCATACATACTTTGGGATACAACTGGAATACCGTTCAATACGGCGTTAAACCCGCTACCGATGTTTTGTAGTTGATTATATACTTTTATATGTATAAGGAGGTCCAGGTTAATATATTGATTTCAAGGTACTCCTTTTTCAGAGAAAATTTAATGTTGAATAAAATCTAATATAACTGAAACAGAAGTAAATTTGTTCTTTGTTGATCAACTTGAGCAGACAAGGTGTGTATCGAGCCTTACTGTGTATTCTCAAGTATCGAAATTAACGTGAAAACTGTAGAGTACTCGCAGAAGAATTGGGTTGATTTGTAGCATCTTTTAATATAAAATCAGTTACAACAAGAACTGCGACGTCCAGACAATGTGACAATTAGTTATAAATAATACAAGTAATTTCAAATTCAGTTTATTTCAGTAACTGCTCTCTTTCTTCTTTTCAAGGATGTAATAGTCAGCTGTCTTTTTTCAATTTATTGACAGAGGTTAAATGGGTGATCTCATGCATATACAGTAATCTTTAAGTAAAATTTAAGCAGTTATTATTGCGACATTTCCACTGTAGATGTGGATATCATCTGTATTGTTACCATTGATGCATTTTGGTATTGTCACACAACGAGCTACAGTATGAGCAGAAGCCAGATCAACCAGTACGCGGGTAACACGACTGACGTAGCGTCGGCCATCATGCACTTATCGATATCAGGGACACAGCGTGCATACTCTATATCTTCGTCACTTCCGTCTGCGCAGTCGTATGAGCAGTCGCATCTCAGAAGGAAATAAATGCATGCACTTCCATCTCTGCATGGAAACCACTGATGGATGCATGTCTGAAGTGTTAAATGACAAGCATGTAATCAGGTGCTACATACAATAACAGAACACGGGAATCCACAAAATTATCATTGAAGCATGAAAGAAAAGTACAGTTGCAACATTATTCACTAACACTTCCTTCAATTTATTCCTTGAGGTGAGGAGCCTTGAACACATACTTAAAGGTCAGCTTGGGGGATCTAACGACTGCCGATCCTTCATACAGTTATATTGTCCAGATGTCAGGTTTACATGCATACCGAGGTAAATTATCAACATATAAAAATACATCGTTGCATGTGTTCTCACCATGTTGGTGTGTGATGGGTCACACACTTGTGTGTTGCATTGTTCCATCTCAAGCTCCACACCGGGACAGTCCCCTCCAGGATCCGGTACAGGGTTGTTACATGGCCGATTCCTCACCCGGACTCCACCCCCACAGGTCAACGAACAGGCACTCATAGGCCCCCATGTGCCCCACCCTCCAGGCACTAAAATACCAACGTGAGAGTCATACTCTATACATGTCAACCAAATGTGTGACAGTTAGGAACTCTTGGGAACTTGTTCCTAGTGAGACAATATATGTTATCTGCCTGTGATTGAGACCACCGATCACAGTTCTTCATGATTTGGTGTCTAGGTTAGACAGCACCAAACCCATGCCTGTATGTTTCACAAAAGAGTGAGTGAGTTTGGTTTAACGCCGCTTTTAGCAATATTCCAGCAACATCACGGCGGGGGACACCAGAAATGGGCTTCACACGTTGTACCCATTTGGGGAATCGAACCCTGGTCTTCGGCGTGACGAGCGAACGCTTTATCCACTACGCTAGCCCATCGCCCCTTCAAGAGAGAAGTAAACAGCAAACGCTTGCAACTATCCGACTCTCCTCTCACGCCAGGCTGACACGCTATCACTCAGACATGACATACTTTTCCCGAACTGTCAGTGGCAATTGATTTCTGGTGCTTTCGATAGTTTTTTACCCTAAAATATTTCCTAATGTCGATCATCAGTGGCAATTGATTTCTTGTGCTTTAGATAGTTTTTTACCCTAAAATATTTCGTAATGTCGATCATCAGTGGCAATTGATTTCTTGTACTTTAGATAGTTTTTTACCCTAAAATATTTCATAATGTCGATCATCAGTGGCAAAGTTTACATCTCTATCGACCATAACCCCCACATAACGGTGACGAAAATACACATAAACGTAACTGTCTATTCTAAGTCTGGTTTGTTGCAGTATTTCCCAAGTATAATAATAATAATAATAATTGTGTGAAACCCATTTCTCGTGTCCCTCGCCGTGATATTGCTGGAATATTGCTAAAAATGGCGTAAAACGCAACTCACTCACTCACTCACTCACCATAGACACTGCTACACTCTCAATCTTTACAGAAGCAAGTGCTGCTCCTGTGATCATGTATCTTGTATTTCTAGATCTTGAGTAATGCATGTACTGGTTTTCAGAGACTGACCATGAGCACAGTCCTTGAACGGTACCCACGGTAAATTTATCAGTTAGATATATGGAGGAAGGGACTGGTTCAATTGTCATGTAACTATACGACATGGCACAAAGTATTCACATCTATAGGAATGACGACAACATACTCACACGGGCACCTGATGCCTGTGTCACAAGACAATACTTGGGTGAAGTCCCCGGAACAGTTAGCTCCACCAAACTGGGGGGTTGGATTGTTACAGTCCCGTGACCTGGTTTGAGTTCCATTTTCACAGGTCACTGAGCATGCGCTCCACAAGGTCCAGGGCTGAAATCCACCATCAACTGAAACGCAAATACGTCCCCTTCAGTTATCACTGCCAAAAGCTTTTATATAACTATGTGGAAAGACACATACACGATCTGGGTTAAGTGTTTTTTTCATTGATTATTTGATAATAACAATAAAGGTAACTATTAGCCATCTTTGAATATTTATCAGCTAAGGAAGCCCCAATATTTAATTATCGAGAGCGAAATAAATTGACACACCAACTTTAAAAGAACACTTTACTGAAACGTAATACAGGGCAGACTTGTTGCATATACACTTGTACCTGTTCGCCTTTGATCTAAAATGATGAGTGGTGCGCACGGAGGGTAAAGATAGTCACTAAGCATAATTATGATATGAATGTAAATGCCTACATTGGGGTTAAAAATCATAAGTGTTGCAATACCGTTTCCCATAAATATATTTTATTCGGTAAGCAGCCAAAACATTCCATGGGAAAAGCAATTAACTTTGCAAATATGCCATTCTCTTTTCACATGCATTTGTCACTGCACGAAAACGCTTCAGGATGAAGGATGATGTAACGTCTTACCCGGGCAGCTGACACCAGTGTTGCATGATTCTGTTTCATTAGCCTGTCCAACACAGTCCGCTCCGCCATTAGCCACCGCAGGGTTATCGCATAACCTTGACCTCTCACGTGACCCTGAAGAACAGGTCACAGAGCATACGCTCCATGGAGTCCAGACACCCCAGTTGCCATCCACTGTAAGCAGTGTTGAGAGAAAACGAAACACAATTAAGTTAGAGCTTGACTTATATGTATTGCGGAATTCGATATATGGAAAATGTGAATTCTCCCACCTGGACAAAGAACGCCTGTATCACACGACTGAGCTTCCTGCGCAACGCCCACACAGTCAGTCCCATTAAACCGTGGAGCAGGTTCAGTACATGACCTTGACCTCGTCAGGTTTCCACTTCCGCAGGTCACCGAACAAGCACCCCAGTTGCCCCACTCTGACCAGTTGCCGTCAACTGCAAAATACCGTCAAGAATGCCAATAACAATGAAAATACCTGTGACGTATAGTCAACATATCCCATGCCTTCCCATCAACTATACAATATCAATAAATATACCGACATATGCATGAGATATAAGAAGCATAATGTTGGCCATATCAGCTAACTGGCATGAATCACTAAAGACTTCGTGCCGTGGTTACACTGTTTATATTTCTGGACTGATTGGTAAATCCAGCACCTCACATGGAAATGTTTATTTTTTCACATAAATCCTTAGCCAAAAAGATACAAGTTTTTGTTTTTACAGGATTTTATCCCTGTTTCACTGAAGTCGTTCCTTGGCTTTCAATGATGTGCTACATTGCTGCTGTGACGTCATCACTCGATTCTGAATGGAATAGTAGTTTGTATGTTTCATTTTCAATTTCTTCGAGTTTCTTGAGGAGACGATGGTTTATTAAGGAGAATGTGATGGTTGCTGAATAAATTCAAAGCTACACTCATGGATTTTCACAATGGCCGCTTCTGATCTGTCACATTGTCCCGATGAAAGTGCACTCCCTTTCTAACCTGAGTCTTTATCAAGACTGTGGTGACAGCCGATAAGGACGACAGAGCATGTCCAACTAAGGGGATAGTCATTGCCTTTCCATGCGCCCCTGTTGTGATTGTTGGCATATGCAAATATTCACTCAAAATATTTACCGTTCATCACTGTCCATACATATCCTAATCCAAGGTATAGTCTGATAACAATGTTGCAGTCATCCGATGTAAGTCATCTTAAACGTTTATCAAATTACATAAAGATGCCACGAATCTTTGGTTTTCACAACTGTAAATATTTGCTGGAACACTCGAGACTAAATATTGAAATAAACTTATTGATCCATTCCGATGTCAGTGACGTAGCATGCGTCCCTGAATCCTCCTGGGTTTCCCTGTCAGACTCAAACACTGCTGTCCACTTTATACATTTCCTTCCCAGACTTTATGAATTATTGCTTTTGCTCTCCAGTCTGCAAGTATGCAACCACTGCATAGTCCTTCAGAAGTTTTTTTCATTTTCATGTGACTTAATGGGTCACAGACCCTTGCTTCTCACAGCAAACCGGCAAGCTTAACTGACTACAATCTTTGGCTATACACCTTAGTCACATCGCGGAATTTCCACAACAGTTTTCCTTTGATGTGACGGTTCCGACGTATCCGTCAACCCTCGTTACGTTTTATTGAAGGTTAAGAAATAAATGAACTGTTTTAATGATGCATTTCGTAACGGATACTGTAATATTATTTATGTATCACAATGAAAATGCTCCTAACAAAAACACTGGCATGTGTGATTACAAGAATGACACATAACCCTTGTTGCTGTACATGGACATTAGTTGCAATTCCAAGTACAGTACAGTTGACTATAAATCCCAGTCACCTCCTAATCAGAGTGTACAGCCCCGATTACCTTACCTTATTACACAAACACAGATTAAAATAGTCACAGAGATAACACCTGATTGTGGAGGCGGGCCGACGGCTGTTTTCTATTTATAACTTACTAGGACAATCGGCGATTGCGGACACACAGACTTCTGTCTCGGACAGGCTCCCTGAACACGGCAAGCCGTCCTGCGCAGGTGCAGGATTGTCACAGTTCCGGTTTCGGGAGGTTGTTCCGTTCCCGCCACAGCTGACTGTGCATGTGGTCCAAGATGTCCAAACGCTGAAGCCTCCGTTAACTACCAATTAAAAAAGATTCAATATGTCATCTGCTAACAGACTCGGTTGTGAGCAGAGATACCTTTCTCTTTGGAAGTTAACACTCATAGACAATTTAAGAAACACATTTGTCATGAAGGAAATAAGAGGATTCACCGTACGACGTTTGCAAAGCGCTGACTGTTTACATGCCCCATTTCTGGTGTGATAGTGCTGGAATGTTACTAAAATGGCGTAAAACCACCCGGCTCAGTGGCGGTTTTCACCTGATGAGCACTGTACAGGTATTTTAACAGCTTATTGTATCCATATCGACCCACCTCGCCTTGGAGCAGCTAAATCTTCATCTATAGCCGCGTCATTGTCATCATCTGGAATCGAAGTGTTCAGTGAGAACGCGTGTCATAGCCGCAAATCATCAGCAAACAATTACAACTCTCAGATATTTTGTCAGTAAATCGATCCCTGATCGTCAACCCTCACTTGTTGAACAGTACGAAACTACATAACTACACCAGGCACTTGAAAATAGATTTAACATTCTTTAATTCCTGGGACAATTCTCTGTATTAGTGTTATAGTCGAGCGCAGGAAGGGATGTTTAACATCAACGTTGTTGTGTATAAATGACATTTTCATAAGGACAGGAACATGTGAATAAGCACGTATTAAAATATATCCAGATTTTTACAAATTCAACCAGTGCACCATATCGAGTAACGCGGTGGTTCTACGTATTCCTTGTAGAAGAAAACAAACCCCGAAAATATCAATCATTACATTTTTGTTGTCAAAATTAGTAGATCAGAGAATCACATTTTGAGCATTTAGCCTCTTGTAAGAGATCAATTTCTGTATTGGGTATCAACCGAGAACTGTTTTATATTGCCAAACAAACACTGATCAAGCTGTGTCAATGCTACAATAGAAACATCCATATTCTGAACTAACAGACCGTAACGAGGTCAATGGATATGGCGCATATCAATTTATCCTAAACCATAACATTTTATATTACCGATTCCATTGGCTTCTTTTCTTCATCAATCCGACCGTCACAGTCATTGTCCACGACATCACCGGAACGGCACTTGTAGGGGAACAGGGCTAAACAGTAGAAGCAATAACGATGCCGTGTAAATGTATCTTTTATATGAACATCCACATTATATCACGAAACTATAGTCATGGTGTTTATTGATTTTCAAACAGTTCAACTTTTGCAGAAGTATGTAACATGGGTCTGAGGCGATTGAACTTGGGCGGTAAAGTGCGATTGCTGGAAAGGGAATTGCGTAACAAGTGTGACCTTGTTTTGAACACCCACATCGTGGCCAGTGCGTCGCAGTTAGTTATGAATTGTTTCCTTACGCCCAGCAGACATGTAATGGGTTCGAACTCACATTCGCATTGATATTTCTAGATTATCAGAAACAACCCTTACAGTCCGTTTGATTTCATTTGAGAAATTATGAAACAAATTATGAAACAAATCATCAGAGCTGGTATGTCGATTTCATGTGACTGTGCAAAATTTCGTTTTGTTGCAATATTCGATTTTTTGTGTTAGTGAGCAATTCATCGGTCTTAAATGAAATCAAACGGACTGTAGTAAATTTCATCGAAGTGGGGATATCTACGAATGTCACTTGTAACACCGTGGGCTCATCTCCCACGTCAATTAAACACGATAACTGATACGAGTGATATTCTGTTAAAACCAACTTCACGCACTCAATCACAGTTTACTGTGATTAAAATTATATTATTCTGAAGTTAGACTAGCTCTGCTGGTGTAAGTACTCGTTCTGTTCAGTGTTTGCCTCTAAACCCGAAAGCTGTATAGGCCTAAGGACCCAGAACCATTAAAAGTTGTGGGTCATGATCCGATGTGTAGGCCCTATATAATCATTTGTAAATAATACGCTTAGTTATTGTGGATGAAAAGCTGTCGGCGATGAGGACCGGCAGAAAAAACAAAAGCTGTGGGTCCGAGTGGTTTTCAGTCGGCTTCTGGCCCTAAGGGCCGACGTTAATTATTTCGAAAGCTTGTGTTGTTACTGTGGTGTAGCCCCAACACTGTGCCTACCTCATTGACCAATGCAAGTCGCATCCCTGACGAGAAGGCGTACGATGAGAAGGGCGCTACCCCTGTACATAAACCCATGAAGACAACAGTAGGGTCCTCGTGGTAGACGTCGTGACTACCAGGACTGACGCTGACAGTTCCGGCTACCAAATCCGCAATATAGCAACGACCTCGACAACGGATGGTACCTTCCTGTCTACACACATATAGCTAAGTTACCCACCAGCAATTTCTGTGAATCAACTCCGAAGTTAAAAACACATCAGCATTGATGAAGTGGATGAAAAACTGGTGTTTGGTTTGTCCGAGGAATCAGCCTTACCCGCACTGGTGTAACAGTTAGCATGTCAGTATAACAATTCTGTAGATGCTTCTCTTTGTTGCTTTCAGCGTATCGCCCCACGGTAATGACAGTAAGAGGTCTCTATTATTCGTATAGCTTTTCAAATGTTAATGAGAGGTTATATACGTGGGTACATGCTACCACTACTGTCTACTCCTGCTGGAACGTCTGTTGCAAGGAGACGTTCTCCACACCTCACCAGTAATTTAACTACATCTTCTCCTAATACTTCGTCTTTTACAACTAAAACTTCCACGATTACTTTACTACCCTTCTTCTTTACTACTACTACTACTACTACTACTACTACTACTACTACTACTACTACTACTACTATAATTACTACTACTACTACTACTACTGATAATAATAATGCTACTACCACAACTACTAATAATGCTACTACTACAACAACAACTACTACAACTACTAATAATATAAATAATAATGCTACTACCACAACTACTAATAATGTTAATATTATTAACTACTACTACTACAACTACTACTATTACTACTACTACTTCCACTGCCACTACTGCTACTAATAATAATGCTACTACCACAACTACTAATAATGCTAATACAACCACAACCACAACAACTACTACTACTACTACTACTACTCACAACTACTACTAATAATACAATAATAATGCTACTACAACAACTTATAATAATGCTAATATTACAACAACTACTACTACTACTACTACTACTAATAATAATAATAATAATGCTACTACCACAAATACTAATAATGCTACTTTTACCACAACAACTTCTACTACTACTAATACTAAAAATAATAATGCTACTACCACAACTACTAATAATGCTACTATTACCACAACAACTACTACTACTGCTACTAATAAAAATAATGCCACTCACCACAACCACTAATAATGCGCTAATATTATTACAACAAATACTACTACTACTACTTCTAATAATAATGCTACTACCACAACTACTCATAATGCTACTACTACAACTACTACTACTACCACTACTAATGTGTATAATAATATCAGTATTTACCTGCTGAGTCCGGCACATTTACCCACGTAATGCCTAGACTATCGATAGCAACATTATCCAATCGGAGACCCGAAGTCGCGTTGACGTTGACAACGATGCTGAGATAGTTGGTGAAGTTGCCGGTTGACGTCCCTATTGTACTGAATACGTAGTTGGGGGCGTATTGTGTTCTAGGGTCAACAGGTACATAGACGGATCGCCACCATTCGGGTCGGATCCGGCATCGGTTTTGCTGAACACTCCCACAAGTACTGGCTTCAAGGCACTGATGGATTTTTACTTTCTCCAGAATTTATTCCCAGCTCGTAGAACCCACCTGGAATAAAGGCACTGGTATTGTACCTTGCATCCATCATCACCATCCATTGGCCCCTCAATACACCATTCACCCAACCACACACCCACCACCCACCCATCCATCCACCCATCCATCCATCCATCCACCCACCCACCCATTCATCCATCCGTCTCAGCTTTCCCACCCTCATCGATCTCTCGTTGCTAGGATACAACAGATGACAATTACCGGCACTTGCGATAGTGATGCTACCGACACCACTGATGGTCACTGTAGTTGAGGCCTCTGCTGCCATGATTCGAACCAGGTCCCCTGTGGTTCTGTCTGGAGTACTGATGAAGACGAACTCCTTGCCCCACGTGTTGATCGGCGTCATCTGCTCCACCACGGTCAGAACTTCCGGCTAGAATCGAACCGGAATTTTTCCTGTTTCCCGAAAACACAGCGATAGGTTTATTAGCCTGTATAAATGTCCCAGTGAAATCCACGTTGGTCTGTTCCTGATAAAGATGTACCGTTTCGAAGCGACCGATACGAAGCTTTAAAGCACATCTCCATCAATGTAGGTGACGCCGCCAAAGACGATGCTGATTGGTTGCGATGGCGACGGCAATATGATGTGGATGTCTGTACCGTCCTCTCGTCCCCACGAACAACATTTCCGGGTTGGTTCGGTACGTCAAGATATAGTAAGATGTACCTTAATGCCTCAGTTGGCACCGCTACAAAGGCATCTGTAGAGTACGTTTCTTGGTTGACACAATAAACCGTTATTTCCTCCGTGGACTCTATCAATATTCCTTTCATTTCCGATGCTGAACCCGCGCCGCGTAGTACGTAGGGCAAGGTCAGTTTTGAAACGGTTCCCCTGGCGACGATGGTCTCGAGGAGAAGAGTTGGAATATAGGCTGGAGCCGTCACTGTGACGTTCGCTGGACTGTTGGAGATTGTGGTGACGAATATTTCCAAATCCAAGGACGTCCCTGTCTCTTCGTTGTCAAGAAATCCGACAATGAATTCCTTGCCTATGTTGTTTCGTGCTTCGAAAAAAAATAAAACATCGTTTATTTTTACTACATTTTAATATAACCATGCTTCCATTTCGCTTATGAAACATATCACAGTGCAAAGTACAAATAGACATGACAAAACGCCTTCAATATTCTCACTAACACAGGTAATGTAATGGAATGTTTTTCCATATATTATATACATACACCATTACACATTAAGTATGTGCGTATAGTGTTTCTGATGCTACAAAAGTAAGTGTGAGTGTGAACGCAATGTATCATAGCTAAGATATGGGTAGACATGAAAAAGACCTAGGATATGAAATGTCATATACTGTAGATGAGATTACCTTATTGATGATTATACCCTCAAATTAACTCAGTCGCATATCGTTGCCTTTGGATAAATGTGATGAAAGTAACAATACGTGCAGGTGACTCGGGTCGCAGAATCGTCTAAGGTGTTGGAATACAATAAGGGGCGTATTCTTATGCGTCTGATTCCAAAAAATCGCTCTAATTATGTTTGAGGTGTGTCCACATCATACGCATACTCTTAGTTTTCACTGATGGTGTGAACGTCAAACATTGTATCACTTTGGGCGAGCATCCATGATGTAAATGAAAGGCAATTAAAGTGGTGTCAAACATAGTTCCGTCAGTCATGCTGAGGTATTGCCTTAAATTTCAAATCCTAGCTCAAGTTTTAAACTATTAGTACGTACCTCCAAAGCACATCGAGGCGACAGACAGAAGAACTATCAGAGACGGGATTTTCATCTTCGCGTCCATGTGTCGTGCATTCTCGTTATGCCCATTACCCAAGAATACCAAACATTCACATGTGAAATGACCTAGCACAACCTAACAAAACACAGCGACAACAAAACCCCAACGTGTGATGTAAGAGGATACTACCAGCTTTACACACAAGTACATCACGGTCCAGCGTCCTTTGAGTATCGTCAATATTTGTTACCCGTAGTAGCTCATTGATCGAGTGGTTTATCCAATATCAAAACACAAACACTAAACAACTGACATGTTCTAGTAGTCAACACAGGTGACCATGTAGACATCTATGACGGGCTTGCTAACTCAGGACAGAGGCCAGTGCCTCAAGCCTGGGTGTCTAAAGGTTAATAACCATTATAGACTAAAAACATGTTACTGAATATTACAGGTAACCCCAATTGAAGGTTCAATGAACAGTTGCTAAAATGTGATAGCTACTGCGCGAAATGTATCGAATCCTGCTTCAGTGATTGGTGTTGACTCCCCTCCACCATGTCGCTGTCAATTGTACACACGGGGTTTGTAGTACAAGTCTTCTATTTGACTTCTGTTCTGTCTGTTTTCTGAACTTAATTATATTAATCATACAAAAAGACGTTAAAATATGGTACTTGTTGGTCCCTGCCTGGCGCTCGGCATTCATGGGTACAACAAGGACTGGTCGGCTCGGAGTCAGTATAATGTGTCTGGAGGGGGTATTCATGCTTCACTGCTGCATGGTATCTCAGTGGGCTAGCACTATAAAACCAGCCTAATGTAGCAAGCAGCCGTACATGGCCACACATACACACGCATGCACGTCGTCATATGAGCGAAATGTTCTCAAGTACGACGTAAAACCCACTCACCTCAACACACCTCTGAACTTAATTGTAAGTGACAGAATGGGTAAACAATTTAGTAACAACTCAAGGCTGTTTGTCTGGGAGTTGTTCTATATTCACATCTCGATACACTGATGCATGGAATTAGTTATCCAGTGATGCTTGGTCTTCGTGGACACAATATTTATCAATCTCTGAGACAGTATATCTAAATTCCTTATTATGTTTTAATTTTAGCAGCTAGACTTCAGTGTATATGGCAAGTCCTAAGATAGTCAGATGTACGTGACCATGCATGTCGTGTCCGATGCAGTTGTGCTGCATGGTGAACTATCAACGTCGAATCTGTTCATGAGTATCCTCGAATCAGTATATATAATGCACTTGAAAATTACAAAGATTGCTTAATTGTTAACGTACTCCCAGATGTGTATTTAGCGCTATGGGAAATCGCAAGATGTTCATACATGCCTACAAATATGTGTCGCCACTAAAAGGACTTTTACCTTGAGCCATGTTTCAGTGACAAAAATATATTAAGTTTATTGATAATGTCTGTCAAAATTGTATTCATATATATTAATTTACGGGTTTTCTTTGTACATGTATATGGACATGTACAGTGTATTCATGTTTTGGGTGCTTCCTATGTTTGTGTTTTGCATTTGTTGCCATTGGTTACACTGACGGTGTGGTGGGCCGTCTCGCTAGTCCAGCCTCGAGGCGGTAATGTTCTAGTAGGACTCCACAGTGTTGACAAACATTTACCCGCATTTCAGTGAACATAACGACCTCTACTGGTAATGGTGTAACTGCTATAGCTCCTATATCCGAGCTGAAAACATTATCTTGTTAGAAAGCCCTTTGAAATGCGGTTCTAGCAATGTATTTTAACAAGGTGAACTTTGTGTGAACCAATAATTTCTTATTGATCCTCGTATGTAAATATTCTCTTTGGCGCTGTGGAATATGTTCCTATATATTATGTGAACAGTGTTATAGCATATAATTATAACAGCTAGACGTAAACACTTCATATCTTTTAAGGAAATCATAAACGCACTTCATGGACAAAATATTTTGCACATATACTTATTGCGTACATAACGACAAGCATTGGCGAACTGTCTATGCATCAAAAGTATGTAGCTCTTGCAGAATATTTGACACAAGTTCAAAGTGCCACAGGTTAATAGTTTGACATTTTATTGAACTAATGATCACAGCATACCACAAGATAATATCGGAAGAAAGCATTATTTCAAATCCATACGGCAGAGCCCTGAAAACTAAGGGATGCAACTCTGTAAACATGCCTTCAGCATAGAGAGAATGAACGAATGCGGAAACCTAAAGTGCTTTTACGGTCGCTTCGCAACACATATTTAAATAATGAGGGGAATTGAACACCTCTCAACAAAATGGTAAGAGAAACACTCGAATCTGCAGTGAGACCTAAAAATATTCGAAACAATTCGACGATATTTGATTCGGACGATAAGTATACCGGACCAAGTCGAACAATTATATACGTGCTGATGTATGGACGTTTGTTTCGCTATTTCAAAGTAACAATCATTTTCCCCATTCCCAACATACGTGACTTTGACGTAGCCTTCAAAGGATATGAAGGAGTGAGTGAGTGAGTTTAGTTTTACGCCGCACTCAGCAATATTCCAGCTATATGGCGGCGGTCTGTAAATAATCGAGTCTGGACCAGACAATCCAGTGATCAACAGCATGAGCATCGATCTGCGCAATTGGGAACCGATGACATGTGTCAACCAAGTCAGCGAAACTGACCACCCGATCCCGTTAGTCGCCTCTTACGACAAGATAGTCGCCTTGTTATGGCAAGCACATGGGTTGCTGAAGACCTATTCTACCCCGGATCTTCACGGGTCGGATATGAAGGAAGACGTTGCAGTTGGGATGTGAAGGTCGTCCATCATGTGTTTGTGTCCGTCTTTGGGATGACCTCTTCTGCACACTGGACAAACGTCTCACTGCGAATCTCGATCTTGCAGTTTGTTGTCCCATCGAATATCCATGTCTATACTTAGCATATGTCAAAGTATTGGTCTGTCAACTTGAGAAAGGAAATTTATTAGGTTATGATAGAGCGGCATCGTTATTGGTTTCATTCAGGGATATTGCCACGCACCTGCCACGCACTCTACCCCTCTCTCGCCCATTCAGTTCTGTAATAAATGTTTACGTGTGTTTGTGTCAGGCGGTATGATGAACTTCATTTCCAGAGATTGACAAAGACCAAACCCAGCTGTTTGACGGCAGTGTTCTTATCTTATCAGTGGTAGCAGTGGCTTAAATAAAATATCTCAACCGGCATGTCCGGCAAGTGTACGTGAAGACCATGGTACATCAGTACACATTGTTCACCCTCAGAAAGTCTGATGGGTTTTGTAGAAACCAGCAACTACAGAGCTACTATCTATATGGTTGTCACTATACTAGCGTTCCGTGAACCACAGGTGATAGTTGTCCGCATAGCGTTCTGAGGACTATGCCAACACATTATAGGCCAGAGAACACCTGGCCTGCTGACATGTTCTGTTGTCACGTAGCTCATTTGGACACAGATACGCTAACCAGGACAGTGTACTGGTCACACTGTGGGGTATATTTTTCTTTCTTAACTTGTGTAAAAGTCCTTTGATTTTTGCTTGGTCATCTGAATCCACAGTTGACTATGATCTCTTTACTTGTGTCACGATCGTTTCACTGTGTCGACTTATATTCCTCATTCTGACACTTCTGTTCTGTTGAGAACCTTTCCTTTCACCTCATTCTCTCGTTACACTGACATGAATTGATTCACATTGCTTATAATCTGTCATGGAATATAGCATAATGTTTCAGTGGTAATCTATCCATGATTCGCCACAGTTCCAAAACCTAATGTAACATCGGCTCAAATATCCCAACAGAAGTCCCAGAAGACATTAAACGCATCATCTGCCTGGTCTTATCTCCAACATTAAACCAACCATGTACAAACATGTGTAATCATACTCTGCACTAAAGACTATTTGACAATAACTACACCCATTGTGAGAAACCCTAGGCGGTAGAAAATGGCTTCCGTGAAATGGCCATTTACGAAAGGGTATTCATTCGTAAATAAATTATTAATAATTCTATACCTGTCAAACTCGGAACACTCTCTGTTGTAAACATAATGTATCTATCTTAATCAAATGAAGTGCAAAAGTCTTCTTTAACAATGACAATTATTCTGTAAGGAATACTCATTCACTCCAAGCAACGTTGATAATAATTCCCATTGATTAGAGATGTTTTTGATGTTTTACAAGTCAAGACCTTAGAACAGCTCAGCTAAGGTGTTGTGTCTGGGGCGCCGAGCACTATGTAAAAAGCGTTTCATCAGTTTCAATGAAGGTCAGGTGATACTCCCCAAATTTCCTGTACGGAACGCATGACTATTTGAGGTAGGCGGCTAACGTTGAGCAGGATATGGTCACAGTATGGTGAACACCCGCCATCATCAGTGGTTCATTAAGACAGGTTATATAGTCGTCATCGCACAGTAAACAGTGCTGTAAGCAGATGTATTGTATGACTGTGGAAAGGGATATGTTGATCGTTACACCATAATCCTCAAAAGAGTGTTGTACTGGTGAGTGTTACACATTATACATTCATTTTATCGTAATCCCCCAGATAGTGTGCATACATATAGGTGCGTGTTTATCCATCCATTAAGCAAATCAATTCGGATTCATATATTGAAATAACTTAACATCGATAAACTTCGTGGACTCGATTATTTACGGGCAAACGTTAATTACCTTGTGCGTTTTTTAGTGAAACGTAAACAAAGAGACATTCAGGCTTTTACTTAAACTATCCCAAGGCATCGACTATACAGATGATTGATTAACGGAACGCATCTCAATTTGCAGTTTTCGGGATAAAAGACAAAATGATGCAGGTTGAATGGTGAGGACTCGGTTTTAAACCAGCAACGTTCCATCAATATCGCTGCAGCACACCGGAAGTGAGCTTCAGACTTTCAACCAATGTCTGGAATGAAGGCAGAAACGTGTTCACCGCGGTTATACTATCCGATCACTTGAACATGGTAGGGATACATGGTTAAATGATTTTGCGGAAGACAAAGGCAAGACAATACCAATACAACATGTGGATTTATTGGTATTCAAACACGATTACATAGTCCCAATGTATTTCCCGAATCCAAGCAACCTGATGACGTAGGTGTAGGCTTCAGATGACCAGAAGGGGAAGAATTCTCCGTTGTTGTTGTAGCCGTGGAAGACGGTTGGGTGTGAAGTTTCTCCATCATTTCTTTGTACTCGTCCTCGGGGATGAACCCTTCTACTCCTTGGATAAACTTTCGTTGCGAATCTCTGTCCTATTTATTTTCGTCCCATTGAATAACTCAAGTCTGTTCATCGGGTAATCGAATCCGACTGTCTGTAATGACAAATGTTACGAATGTGCATGTTTGTGGAATAACATCATCATGTGTTATAAGATAGTGTGATGCGATGTACAAGTATTAGACTGCTATACATCGTTACTGATTCAGTAAGGGGCAGTTATGGGCTGTATTCAAACATGTTCTCGATTTAGAGAGAATGATCAGGAAGGAGCTGTAATAAGCTTATTCCTGAGCTGTCTGCCTTAGCGTGGAAATTGATAGCATAACTTTGTCCGGTATATAAAGGGAATTAACTCCTGCCTCTCAACTTACGCTTCATCGCAAGTCACCAGAACACAGGACATAGTGTGTGATGATCCAACCCTACCTTGGCCTGGTTGCAAGTTGATTATATCTGTATTTCTACAATCACTGCTCTTGTATTATATTATCTTTGATTTTGAACGGCCACAGTGATGACTTTGTTTAGATTTGAACTGAGCTTTGAAAGTAGTTAATTTTGAAATACAGTGTAAATTACATCATATTTTCATGTTGGTTTCACACCCAATACTTAAACCTTTTAGTAATAATTTGATTCCAAAGTGTATCTATAAAGTAGCTTTTGTCTCATCTGTCTGTATAAACAAATCTGCAGATCCTAAGCGTCCCCTGAGAGGTATCGACTCAATTTTGATACCTTGAAGTGTCCCATTCTTTTAGAAAGTTATAAAATGTCAGATCCAATAACAATTTAATGGCCACTTTGTGTGCCCAGTTACTTGATGCCTGCCACCAAACGAAATAAGAAATACAGATTGACATATGGTGAGGCCGCAGCTGTAAAAATACCAAATTGTTTACTGACTGTAGAGCCTTTGAATGATCCTGAGAATACAGCGTTCCATGGCAACAGAGGTTGCATCCCGTTGATGTTGTAGTACATCCACGTGACCGTCAGGTTGGCAGCCCTCTTGACATCCACAGGAGTATCTGGGACATAGACATGGAAGCGACGATAGTATGATGGTCCGTGTTCCAGTGTCTGTACATGAACCAACATTTGAAGTCTCGAGTGTTCTATTGACTCGTTTAAAACAAACTTTAGCATCCGTTGGTCAATAATATTACGACAAGCGTTCTAAAGTTTGAATGCCAAATATTCAATAAGTGTATCACCTAAAGCCTAACGTAGGAACTGTTTTGCCGTGTGTCATGCCAAGATCATATTTATGCGTTATTCCTCATGTGAGTGACAATGGATGACAATGGATGACAATGTTAAATACTTTTGCTATTTTTGAATTGATCGCAATGGCGGTCAAACCATCTCATGAGTCCCCCATGCCAAATCCTGACTGTATTTGCCCTTACCCTGAAAAGGTTAATAATATAAATTCAGAAATGACCAACCACCTAACTATTCAGAGATGAGGAAGCGCCCAAATGTGACATATCAAGCTCTTACCTGGATCCCAGATCATGTTCCCTGTGTGCTGGTCTTGCGTCGTCCAGATGGTCAGCAGAGCTGTCAAGGCCATCGACGTGGTGAATATACGATCTTCAGGATCGGGCTACAGTATATCAAATATTATACAACATGATGCATGGGTTTCAGCCAAAAGGGATGAGGTTAGCAATCAAGTTCTCAGTTTCTCTCTCAACGTATGCTTTCCCTTCGCCAACATCAATATAAATTCTCAATTGTAACATGAAAACAGCATGATAGATAGTATGCATCGACAAAGGAGATTTACTGTAGGGTTAGCAGTCAACAAACTGTTTTAAAATCTGTTTGTTTACACAGCATTAATCCCTATGGGTCAAAAACGTATGTTTGCTCTTCCCAAGCCTAAATACAAACCTCCTCTATCGTACCTCAAAATAAATTCATTGTGGTATAAAGTTTCATAAAGAAAGAAAATAATAAATGGTACAGTGAAGATTAATCAATTACTAAAGAATGGAGGCACCAAGCCAGCGCTCCTCAAGTCGTGCCAGTGCTGTGGTCATGACTCCATGTTGTTTGTTCCAAGGTGATAGGGACTTTGGCACACTAACGTTAGTATCACCAGGAAAGTTAGTGTGAGATTAGAATTCCCATATTTCCTGTTTACCAGGATCATGATGCCTTCAAATAAAACTGTGTTTCTATACCAAGAGAGGAATTACGATGGAGATGTTCCACAAAAGTCTTCTTTGAGAACAAACGGTTATGTAAATGACGTCAGAGTCATAACACCGCCAATCGCAACAAATGTTCCCAGATATGACCAAAACGTACGTCAGGTTTGTTGTCGTAGTCTGTATCCGCATCACCGAGGAAGTCGTCGAAGTATAGAGTGGATAGGTTATACATCGAGGACGGTGTTCCCAGGGCTAGGAGCCGGGGACTTGCGTACCTTCTCAACACGTCCTTAAAGTCCGCCAGAACCTGGTTCATGCCCTGCAACGTAATACACAATTTAGTTGAAGAAGTGGATGTGGCGATTGCTCTTCCTGTATTCACTTGATATCAATAAAGTATGTAACAAACGCACACACACACACACACACACACACACGCACGCACACAACACACACGTACACACACACACGCACGCACACACACGCACGCACACACACACGCACACACACACACGCACATATATATATACATATCCTAAACATGTTCTGATCATCAGTTAGGTACCGAACTTTATCTTAAAGGTCACATGCAACTTAAAACACAACTTTGCAGATTCTGATACCTTTCGGTATGGACTTACCGAAACAAATCGTCAAAAATGCAAATTCAACTTATAAAGTTGAAAAATAACGCGATGAAATAAACCGCGCGAAATCGGAGTTCAAACGTTTCACTAATTTTCCCCCGACTTTTCTGGGGAAAACGGGTTTCAACAGCTGGGCTGCGCTCATAGCACGTGCGCAGTGAAATAGGTTCGCGCAGCTTGGAAGCGGGTTGTCCGGTGAATACTCGGTGAAGGCTTTGGTGTGAGCTATTTTTCTAATGTTTTGTTGATATCTCACATGCGCGAGCTTCGTTTATATGTTATACCAGTAGATTACCGATTTAACTGTTTATATAATTTGATTTGTCTATTTCACCACACGTTCTTCTTACCGAGTCACTTTCTCAGTTCGATACTTAAAAGCAATGTCATTATTTAGCGTTGACACAATTTCTAACTGTGATATAGATATGTCGTTGTCACAGACAAAACTCAATGTCTTGTTTTATTGACACCTGTGTGTCTGTCTGCCTGTCTGCTAATGACAATATTCAATACACAGCTGTTATCACTGACCACATGCAATTTGAACTTAACACCAATCAGGCTATACACCATAAACAAAATGCATTGATTTATGGCCCGAGTTCGGTCTCAGTCACATTATGTGATTACACAGACAGGCAGGTGTGATAGTTGAACACTTGACATGTTATGATGTCTGTTGATTGCAAAATGTTATACACAAAAATGAGCATGTATTTACAAAACCCAACATCTCTATATATACACACACGCAATAAGCCGCGAGGGCATCTGCAAATGACCAGCCGTTACACTTGAGTGCACACCCACCCGCTCTGACTGGGTCTGGTATCCCGGCTGCTTCTGTTTCTTGGGAAGTAAACCGAAGTACACAATATTGCACTTTGATTTGCGATTGTACGCTTATAATTTTGTTTATATGTTTTTCATAACCAGCAATGTATATTATATGTCACGAATAAGTGATAATTGTGTTTTAATTATGTTTGATTTTTGGTTGCATGTGACCTTTAACCATGCCATACAACCATTACCATTTCAGATGCCATACAGGAACAAATAGTACAATAGTTCACGGATGAGAGTGAGCACCAAGGATATATAACGTTTAAGCTTACCACGTTTGATTGTTATTATTTCAGTGAGGCATACAGAGATTTGGAAGTGAATGGCTTAAGTAACGTTTTGACAGCCACTGACAACACCTTTTATGAGGCAGAGATCCCGTCCTGTCCAGGGTTTCCTGGAGTTTGTTGTACGTCCTGGCCACAAACCAGTAGAACTCAATGACAGAGGGGTAGTACGTCAACGCCAGGGTCTGCCTCGGTCAGAGAAGTTGGTCTGACTTGAAAGCGATCATCCTGGCGGTGTCGTTGTAGATGTTCTGGAAATAGAAAGTAGGGCGTTGTGTGAACAAACTACTTAAACGCTTCCACAATGTTAAACCTCATAATCCTCAAATGACGAGCGACATACAAGGAGCCGCTCTAGGGACGAGTTAAACATTCCCATTCCACAAAATGCAAACGAGGGTCATTTGTAACATATCTTAAATATTTCATATCTGAAATTTCGCAATGAACTCTGTATGCTTGGTTGATACAGCATGTCAAGATGGATGTAAAAGTTTCCCTGTGAACATACTATCGGGAGTACATTTAATTAGAATCTGAAACTTGTTAACGACCATTTTCTTCGTCATCGTGACCACAAAGTATCTCGTGTGTGTACGTGAAGGCACAGTAGGCACAAATCATGGATGCAGGTTGTTGCAACATAAGATTCTGTAGGAAATATATTTTCATGTATTTTGAAAATATTGACAATATGATAGGCGACATGATATTGCCAAGGCTAAATTGTCAAGCAGAAATATTTCTAGAGGTGAGGTTCAAGGCCTCCCTTCCTAATTGGGGTAAAGGGAATAATTTTGGAGCACTTATGATTTAGAATTTGTTCCCCAGTCAGGTTGGAAGTTATTGTCATACTACGAAACATCATATTGCGATATACGTAAATATATGCGATGACGTCCTTTCCATAATCATAAGAACATTTGCTGAAATAAAAATACATTGTACAATCACGTCATTTGCACTTCGGTCCATTAATCCAATAGTATATGTAACTAGTTGCAATACAGCGTGGCGTGTTACGCTGCAGACGTGCGCGAGGTGCGTGTCCTGTAAGAATAAAAGAATCAAATTTTCACAACCATTGAAAACACATTACCATTATGTCAGGGTCATCTAATATCGATGGTTCGAAGAGGCCATTAATGATTCCATTCGTGACGCCAAATAGGAAGTTGGCATTGACACAGTGACGTCAATGTTGTTGACGTTGAACGGCATCATGACTTTGTCGTACCAGGTGCGTACCTCGTCAGTGTCCTGCACCTGTACAGGTATAGACGTAACTACTGGGTAAGCTACTTGTTGGAAGAAGGAAAACAGAATCGTCAAATACTTTCTTTCAAACATCTGAATGCATTTTACCAACCTGACCAACAGTTGTTTGTTCTGGATGTATGGATGCAATTCCAGTTTGTAAATATCCTATCAGTGAGAAACGGAATTGCAGGAAGTCAGCCTCGAGGTTCCCTCTCCCGTCACAATGTGATGACTGTTTAAATATAATGTTGGAGATACTTTCAGTCACCGATATGTTTTGCGTAAATGATAATAAAATATAAGCGACTAAATCCTTTCCACGCAACAGACATATCTATAGAAAGTAGAGGAGATTGTACAGTTCCGACTACTTCGGGAGTGAGTGAGTGAGTTTAGCTTTTACGCCGCACTCCAACAATATTCCAGCTGTAAGGCGGCTCTGTGGTAAATAATGAGTCTGACCAGACAATCCAGTGAACAACAGCATTAGCATCGATATATGCAATTGGGATACGATGACATGTGTCAATCCAAGCCAGCGTTTCCCTGACTTCAATTGATCCAGTCAGTCGCCTCTTTACGACAAGCATGGGTTACTGAAGACCAATTCTAACCCGGACCTTCACGTGTCGACTCACTTCAGGAGCATGTGCCTGAATTACTATTATGCAATGAACGGGCGATCCTGTCGGTTACAAAAGTGACATGCGATGCTTGATATAAGGATAATGATTGTACCCTCAAACTTTGTGAACATATCTGTAGACGCTAAAGGCTAAAGCTGGTGGAGGCAATTGATAGAGGAACTGAAAGTTCACCATTACGTATACATTGTTAACTTCACCCCCTTTGTCCCACG
This sequence comes from Haliotis rubra, assembly GCF_003918875.1. Lineage (NCBI taxonomy): Eukaryota > Metazoa > Mollusca > Gastropoda > Lepetellida > Haliotidae > Haliotis > Haliotis rubra. The sequence goes on from NW_025765257.1 coordinate 206,587, forward strand.
ACCGCCTCCGTGGTGTAGTGTGAGTTAGAGCTAGTCCGCCCGGAGAGCGGGAAGGTCGCGGGTTCGATTATTCGACCGCGTCATACCAAAAGACGTTAAAATATGGTACTTTTGGTCCCTGCCTGGCGCTCGGCATTAATGGGTACAACAAGCACTGGTCGGCTCGGAGTCAGTATAATGTGTCTAAGTGGGGTATTCATGCTTCACTGCGGCATGGTATCTCAGTGGGCTAGCACTATAAAACCAGCTTCAGTCTGGGCTAGTACAAGCAGTTTCGCACATATTAATGAGACAGGCATGCACGTCGTCATATGAGCGAAATATTCTCAAGTACGACGTAAATCCAATTTCACCTCACACCTCACCCTTTGTCCCACGGCCTTGTAGAGCGCATTTGACAGTCTGATACATCTAAATATGAAACATATGAAGCGATCTCCCTGGTCGTGTACATTTCAAGCTACGATGGGGAAGTCTTACCTTCAAGCAATATTTTGTATTGACTGTATTATCAAAGAAAACATGTTTCCATTTGAACAAAATGCGCTTGGTTGAGGCATATATTTATGCTATCCGTTGTTATTATATTTAGTACATACTCGAATAGTCATATATCTATCATTCACTGTTTTAGATTAAATTGGGCAATCTCTACTTGCATATTGTTATGCCTGCCCAGTACTAATCATTAATGTACGTGAACTCTTTTTTTACATTGTGATGTTTTGGCCTTTCTCAGGTTCACATCGATAAACAGCTTTCAGCAGATCATTATACTTTGCGTAATATATGGTAACGACATTTATGATAGGCCCACATTTAGATGCATGAGATATAACATCATCATATTGTAAAAAGGTACGTGGGCAACAGTGTGAGAAATAGTTTCCAAATTATGCTAGCCAGTCGGACAAGCCCCACAAAAAATAACTTCACTCAGCCCACATTTGAATGTAGACACGGTTGATATCATTAAGTTGCCAATATGATGAAACATATGTTTATGAGGCCATAAACTTTCATGATTTATAACTATATTATACCTGAACAAGTCGGAGAGAGTGACATATTTTCTAAATGACCCCATGAAAATTCACTCAGCCAGTCAGGCAAGAGATTTACTGGCCCTTAACTGAATTTTACTTCAGCCACGGGCTAGCGGGTCAGTGACTATTTCTGCACACTGCGTGGCAATCTGTAACATAGCAGGCCAAGCATTTTCAACCAGAATTGTTTTCTTGAGCATTGATTAATAGCTAAAAAATAACCGTCTAAATTATCATATTGTACCGCTGGTTGTGGTGACGCATTAAACAACATTTAATTTGCAGTTTGAATATGGCTTTGTGGTTTCGTGTCTATATGAGACGTCCTACTACTGCTAAAAGTCACTATTTTATATGGATGCCAACACAAGTTTCAGTCCACCGTTGCCTATACAAGAAAGCAATTGCTTGATAAATTGAGGGGCGGTGGGTAGCCAAGTGGTTAAAGCGTTGGCTCGTCACGTCGAAGACCCGGGTTCGAATCCTCACTACGGGTACTCATATGTGAAGCCCTTTCTGGTGTCCCCCGCCGTGATGTTGCTGGAATATTGCTAAAAAGCAGCGTAAAACCAAACTCAGTCAGCCAGTTGATAAATTGATGACCCCTGATCCTTGTTTTAATCCTACCAAAACCAAGGAGCCAGTTCTGTGACGTTTCAAGTCACTAAAATGATGAGAGTTGTTATCCAGCGAGAGAACGCCCCATGGGTAAGCATACTCACCCACGTTGGCACAAGAGCGACATCACGTCCGGCAGCCTTCTCCTGCCTCTAACCACGCCCTTGAGGAAGTAGTAGCTCCTGGGGTCTATAGTGTTGACACGCTGGTTTCCGGGAAAACGGTCTTCGAGCAAAGTAAACAGGATTAGTTAATAATAATAATAATGTCCATTTGTATGGCGCCGTTTCCACACACTAGTGTATGCTCAAGGCGCCCCGTGTGTACAGCTAAAAACAACTGCAGGAATTGTGCAAGTCATTCGTAATATTTCCTGAAAAGATGGGTCTTCAATGAAGATTTGAATAAGTCAAGAGATTTTGTTGTTTTGATGGTTATGGGAAGACTGTTCCACAGTGAAGGAGCAGCATAGCTGAATGATCTGTGACCATAGTTCTTGAAATTGACAGGGGTGTTGTTAGGAGGAACTGTTGGTGTGATCTCAGCTGTCGCGGCGGTGTGTACACTGAGATGAGTCTTCAGAGAGGTACTGAGGCGCTTAGGTCATGGTAGACATTGGAACACAATGGTCAAGATCTTGAATTCGATTCTGGCTTGGATGGGCAAACCAGTGAAGAGACTTTAGGACAGGGGTTATGTGGAGATCTTTTAGATGTTAGGGATACAATGCGGGCTGCAACGTTTTGGACTTTCTGGAGTTTTGTCAAGTGTGCAGAGCTGAGTCCAAACAGAATGCTGCCGTTTGAATAGTCTAGTCTAGATAGAACGAGGGACCTGACGAGTATGGGCTGCATCTGTTGTTAAATTCATGACGAATGTTACTGATAGCCTAGGTAGGCCAGCAAAGCAGATTCTTGAAATATGGTTGATCTGGAGCATCAAGAGATAGGTCCTGGTCTGTGAACACTCCAAGATCTTTCACGGATGAAGCTAGAGTAATTTCTGCATCAGCTATTGTGATTTTTCAGTCGTGATTTTGTCTCAGATTTATTGCTTACTACTTACGCTATAGCTTCTTGGTCTTATCATCGTTCATTTTTGGAGCATCATAGATGACATCCAGATTTTCGATGGACTTCGTGTGCAGATAGCTGTCTCTAGGGAATGTTGAATCTGATCCAGAGCATAAAGAGTCTACTTCAGCTGAGTATCGTCAGCAAACGAATGATGAGGAGTGTCATACTTGTCGGAAAATGTCGGTCAAGGGATGTCAGTGTAAAGGAGGAAGAGGATGGGTCCCAGAACAGATCCTGCGGAACCCACATGTGAGATCTGCTAAGGTTGTGGATGAAGACTGCTTTATCAAGACTCTTTGAGTGCGTCCTGTCAGATATGATGAAAACCATCCCAATGCCAAACTGGTGATGCCCCATTTGGTGTTCAAGGAAGCTTGAGGAGGATGCTGTGGATCAATCGTGTCGAATGCTGCACTCAAAGTCTAGCAATACAAGTGGATCCAACATTGCCACTGTCTACTGAGCATCTGAGGTCATTGAGCACCCTCAGAGAACTGTTTCTGTGCTGTGTCTGGGCCGGTAGGCGATTGAAACTTGTCAAATAGTCGATTCTGAGGTCAGGTGATAATGACAGTCTGATGTAAACCTGCTCTTCAACTGGAACTTTAGAGATGAAGTTAAGGCTGGAGACAGGTCGGGAAATTTTTCAGTACATTAGTAGTACTGGGCTTGTCCTTCTTTAGCGATGGTCTGACAACTGCTTTTTGAAAACCTCTGGAAATATGCCAGACTGTAAGCTAACATTGACAATCTGGGTGATGACAGGTAGCAAGACATCCATGTTTTCTAGGAGAAGTTTACAAGGCAGTGGATCCAGAGGGCATGTAGTTTTCTTTGCAGATTTGATGACTGATTAGTTCAACTCGGCTGATTCTTGAGAATGGTTCAAAGCATGAGAGTTGATGTCCATTGAATTGTTTTGTTTCCAATGAACTGTAGAACATTTCCTCAAGTTAAATTCTTCTCGAATAGAACTGATTTTCTCTCAAGGAAGAATATGTTGAACTTGTTGGCTAGATCAGCTTCATGTTGATGATCTGGCAATCTGGTGATTTTATGAGTTCCCTGGAGAGACTTCCAAGAAAGTATGGTGATTTCTGCTGTTTCCGCTATGTTCTTTAATTTTGTCTTTTGAGTATTTACGTTTGGCTTTGTTTCATCAGGTAGGCTGTTTTATTTCGTGCTTGCTTGAAGATTTGTCTGTGGATTTCGAGACCAGACTCCTCCACCTTTCTTCAGTTTGGCGTCGCCTGACTTGGACTTTTGACTTCTTCATTGTAATTGTGGACTTTTGGTCTTAAAATTACATTCTTTCTATGCATGGTGCATGTTTATCTAAAACCGATTTAAGGCCAGTTATGAAATGTTCACTCAAAATGTTGACGTTAGGAGGAATCGATGACAACCTGCATTACGCAAATCGGTTTGGAATGCATCCCCGTCCATGCCCTTGATGTTTCGGACAGGTTATTGTCTTGGTCTGATTTGGAGGACGTTCCATGTTTACTTCTACTCTTACGAAGTAGTGGTCTGACATCTGTCTGTCTTCCACTGTGACTGCATTTCTTACTTTGAGGTGCGGGTCCGACTCAGGGGTGACAATCCAGTCAAGCATATGTCCTGACTTATGGGTTGGATCAGTGATATGCTGTCTGAGTGAATGCTGTTTCAGGAGTCGAGGACGACTTTGTTTACCTCTCGACTTCCGAATTTTCAGCAATGTTATTATTGGAAGTCACCGATAAACATGGTTTTAAGTTTGTCACATTTTGAAAAGAGTGTGGATAGATCCTCGTGAAAGTCACTGAGAGTTAGCTTGCTTTTCCGATATTGAGGAGGTCGGTAAAGGCAGATTACTCTGAGCGAGGGTGAGAAACTTGTTATGAGAATATCCAAACGTTCAGCGATTCTTTGTATACTTCATTCTGATTCAAAACTTGAACTGTCAATGCATCTCTGTGGACTATTGCCACGCCGCCGCCGCAAGCTGCCTGTAGATTTCTGAATGTTAAAATGCTGAACTGGGAGTAATTTCTTAAGTGCGATTTTGGCTTCCGCCACCACTTTCCGAAAACCGACATCCAGTGATGAAAATACCGTCTAAATTATCATCCGTGATTGTATCAGCACTCTCTAATTTGCCTATTCCCCGAGCGAATTCGAGCATTCCAAAGTTGTTTCATCTTGAGATCACTCGGTCGAGCTTCGATTGTTAGATTCCGATAAGCAACCTACCGCTCTAAATTAGAACCCGTTTACCAAGTCTACTTTGAAGGCATTGATCAAGCCTCGGCTTTAGAATACTCAGTAAGTATTTCTACACGTCAAAAGGACCATCCCATTGGACACAGTTGCCGCTATAGGTTAGACCGGCGGGCGTAAATAATATTAATGCTGATCTAGCTCGAATTCCAGTGCAGAATGATTACCGGGTCAGGAATATTTTATATCTTTACGATAGGGAATTCTACAATTTCTACAATCCGGCCGATTTCCTGTTGCTGTCATTATTTGTCGGGAGATATTGCTAAAATCAATATAAAAACTTGACATCTCTCACCGGAAATACATTTGAGATTTTGCAGAAATGAATAAGAATTCATTTCAGTATTTATTGAGTTTGGATTAATGGGTATATAAGATATTGACTCAACTAGCATAATATATGTATTTACAAGTGGACATTTTAGTTTCAGGTCGCGGCAAGCATGTACGAGACAATGCGTTTAACTATCAATACACGTGAAGTTTAGTTATTACGTGCTTCATATCCATGCATTTTACCGTAACTTCGAGTTTCACCAGTCTCCACCGTAGGCGTAGTACTTGAGAGAGCGCCGAACACTTGAGGTGAGGTTGGTGTTGTGGGACAACTATAGCTTGAATCGCCTCAGGTATTTACCTCTTGTGGCATTTCGCAAGGATCGAACCTAGCCGATGTTGAGTAAATCGTGTCATCGAAACTGAGGGTCGTGGAACGCCAGCGTGTAGATCGCCTCTTCGAAGATTTCCTCGAAACATTCATAAGAACAAACTGTCCGTTATTAACACACTTTTCTTTTCACGATAATGAATAGATTTCATACAATTCTTAAGGTGGATCTAGTGTTTGCTGGTCATCACCTATGCTTTGATGCGGAGATGGTATGTTCTTACATGTACACACTGCTACCAAGAACTTTAGCACTTCTTCCAATAGTTTGTCCTAAAACCACGTCCAACTTCTGATCCGCCGTTGTAAACAGACTGAACAGACGCTGATAAGTTTAGATTTGAATTCAGATGAGTAGTGAGTGAGCTTTAGTTTTTACGCCGCACTTCCAGTAGTATTCCAGCTATATAGCGGCGGTCTGTAAATAATCGAGTTTGGACCAGACACTCCAGTGATAAAAACAACATGAGCATCAGGATCTGCGCAATTGGGAACCGATTATGGCGTCAATTCAAGCCAGCGAGCCTGACCTTCATCCGATCCCGGTAGTCGCCTCTTACGACAAAGCATGGGGCATTGAAGATCAATATTCTAACCCGGACCTCCATAATGGGTATCAGATGAGGAACCTCCAGCAAAGCAGTAATCGGACAATGGTATATGACTTCATCCAGATTAAAACTCCAACTTGCTGGTGATAATACTGAAATGAATTATTTACTGACACCGAGCGATTTTACATGTAAAATGGTGAACAATATTTACGTCTCAACGCGGGATGGCTATATCACAATATGAGTGGAAGTATTGTAGAAGCTGTTTCTTATACATAAAACATGTACCTTTTATAATTTCATGAGCTCGTGGACGATTTTAATCCACATTCTTGAGTCCAAGTCTTTCGAGGAAAGCGTAGGGTTGCATTTAGAGGCAAGTTCTCTGTCGTAATCCTGATAGCGTCATTGAGGTTCACAGGGTAGCTGTTATAAGCCTTGGTGTCGTCGTTGTACGTCTGAGGCCAGAAGGTCATTAAAGAATTGGAATAGTTTACATTCAAATCATGATGACGTTTGATGGCATTGATACAACATTCGTCAGGCGCACATCATCAGCCGTGCTATTTATATACCACGGCTTGTCCAAAGATCGTCTCTGCCTCAGCCAAACATGCGGTGATGTATACATCGCGAAATACATTATTGTCGAAGATGCTGAAAATTTGTCTGAAAAGCGCATAATCAGGGTCACCATGGAAATTCATCTTGACGTCACTCGGCCATATGCCCTGCTCTTCGTCCCATTGAATGGTGGGAACGCATGGCTTTGTTTTGGGGATCTGCAGGTCGCGAACATCATACAAATGAAAGTTCAGCTGTTATCAAATAAGTCTGCCTTAGCTATTGAGCTGGATACAATAGCACGGCGATCCCGGCTTACGCAGAAAAATATAGTAAAAGAATTCCCTCACAACCATAGCAGCAGGTTCAGCTGGAACATGTAAAATGGTACCAAAGTCCATTAACAGCTGTTTATATAGATCTTCTTTATCTTATCGCGGTCGGTGTGGATTCCAACGACTTTTAGGTATTGATATTCATACGTAATGACCTCAGTGGGCATGGAATATCTTTTGGGTTTTTTCAAATGTATTCTATCTGAAATAGCTTGATTGCACTTATGCGGATATGTTGCTATTGATGTTCACAATGAAAAACACAGAAAAAGGTTTAGTTGGAAATATACCACAAACATGCTCACAACCATTTTACGCTTTTGTTTAAATCCCAGCTTCTGGCCTTTGGCGTCCAACTTCACAACCGGAAATAACATCATTGGACCATGTTGATGAATAGGGACGTGGAGATTGATTCCATCTCTCCACGCAGGTGAAAGCCCCTATATCTCAGTTGGTGGATTCATTATGACGCAGGTGCATTCCATAGTCCACGCAGGAAATAGGTAAAATTGCTCTTACAGCAACACTGGATACGCTCCCCATACTATACTATATGCCTCGCGGCGGGTCAGCGGATGGGTGGTGGTTCATTCATGGATCATTAATATTATACACATCTGCTAACACAGTAAACACTACGTATATGTAACTGCCACTCATCTTGATGTCGCTATATATTTCCATACACAAGAATATGACTTAGATTTCAACGAACACCCTAATTAGTTTCCTTTGTTCATCCGTTATGACGTAGGCTTCCCAGTTGTAAGGTGTTTTATATACGGTAAACAGACAGATTTAGAAAAGAATCATTACTCCCCTTGTCGGAATTCAAGTATTACCAAGGCTTTACTCGTTTACAAATTAAATTATCTTTCTTGACACTCCCTAACCCTGGTCATGTTATTTGCATCGTTTTTGACTGGGAAACCAGATAAGATTGTTAACTCTTGTATGTGAGCTTGTGAAGCAGGTTGGGCTTGGTATGGTTGAGGTTGTTTCCTGTGTAAAAATCATTGAAGCTAAATTTGATATGAAACTGTTTGACGTAAATGAATCCTCACTTTTGTCGTTTTGGTAAATTTAGCAATGCTTTTCCAGCTAAAGCATTACAAAAGTCAACAATGTATTTAGGTTGGATTCTTGGAAGGATTTGCCTTTGATAAGTTCTCAAGGAAAATAAAGGCCTGAATTATGTGATGGCATTATAACGGAACCTGACACTTACAAGCAAAATACATCACCATTAGTAAAGAGATTATGTTGAATTATTTATAAATCCTGAAGGAAAACTACGTCACTTGAACAATTCGAATACACTTTAGAACGTGATGTCAACCTATCAAGCGGATGCAAAATCAGGCTACAAAGAAATACCAGGGTAAGTTGAAATGTGTAAACCCGCATCTTTTGTCCTTCTTGGATGGATTATCATCCAGTTGTCAGGGAACCGCTATCAGTTAAGAAATGTACAAAGTGTTAATATCATGCATGTGGTACCTTCATCTTTACATTTACACATATGGGAGGAATGTGTTCTAAATTAAAGTGGTGGAAATATATTTTAGTAAAATCACTTTAAGACTACTTTAGATACTAAATTGAGATGGTTTCAGTTCAGAATTATTCACTGGATTTTAACGCCTAACTCATTTTTATATAAAATCAGCATAACTGATAGTAATTTATGTTTATTTTATCAGTGTGAAGGTGGATCAATAACCAATTGATTTTGGGAGTGTAAAGTTCAATGCTTCTGGCAATCACCATTAAGCCTGGCTTATGAAAAAGTGCCAACATATCTGTTATTTAGGGGTAACTGTACTGTGTTTGACGAATTGGGGACGTATCCCGTTGGTTATATAGGCGCAAATTTAGTTATATCGGCGAGTTATCCCTCTATCTCTAATTCTAACTCTTTTACGCTGTTTTTCGTGAAAGAAATTCAATATTTAAACCAGGTCAAAGTTCCTCTTAGGTCAGCTAAGTTAATCATATCAATTCTCGCCAGAAAAAGTAGTTCACTTTTCAAACTTAAACACGTATTATAAAAGCACAATTGATTAATCTGACAATAATGACCATTATCAGGTGTAGTTTGTAAATGACGTCACAACGGGTGACGTCACACCCATAATCTTGTTACATGATCAAACAGTGTTGGGTCAACCGCCCGTTGGTGAGTTGTTTCCAGTAAACTTACAATTAGATTTTATGATACTGTTTTGTCTTTTCGACACAAATTCCATCTATTTTAGCGGAATAGGGAGTTAACATATCTAGGGCTTCTGCAAATGATAATGCCCTGAAAACAGCGTTACACCAATTGTGTAGGGATACATTTAAAAGGTTTTGGTGAAAGGGTTTTCAAATTGCGACCGTATATGCTGTTATACGGTCGGAATTTATAGCATTGACCAATCAGAACTCGTGTTTCATACTAAATTGAATTAGAATTGAAATTTGCCCTTCCACGAAAGGAAATGTATATGCTGACAACCCTAAATTGCAATCACTTTAAACATTATGCCCACAACAGCCACACATCATTGAGAGAAATATTACTTATATCAAAAGTCAACAAGTTTATGTTCTTTTCCAAGTGGATGCTGTATCATGAGATAGAGAGAGAGAGAGTTTATTGACAGTATGGGGCCACTGGGCCCATTATACATACAGAAGATACAGTGTATTACACCACCAAGCGCCTGCGACACATACATATACACACATGGGCACTAATATATACATATATATATATACATACATATACATACATACACACATATACGCATATATATATATCATTCATGCAATGACAGGAAACGTGCTCGTAGCTTTGAACGCTAAGAATACATACTTTGCAAGCAATGATAACACATGGACATTTTTACTTCTATATCAACTGTTTAAATTTGTTTTCCGAAGGGAATGTATGATAATAAGCAGGAATAATAGCCTCGTCTCAATCCATCATAAAATGGGCATACTAAACAAAGTGATATTCTGATTCAATATTTCTAACCACACCGATAATGACATAACCTAGCTCTTCCTAAGCTAAACCTAGTTTCCTACCTTGTTCAATTAATAATATATGACTGGAGCAGCGGGAGGATGAAAGGGCAATACAGTAAACTTTCACTGGTAAAACACGAGAATTAAAGTTCAAAAATTTGCGTCATGTTTTATATAGAACGGTACAGAGTTAGTTTATTATACTTACGGAGGGCTTCCGAACCAACGTTGTTTATCGATATCTATACATCTTTGTTTGAAAACACGAAATAAAATGGTTTATAATGCCTACATCCTGATTTATCCACACTTCCCCGAATCCATATAGTGAAACAATAATGATTTGACTTCTAATGCCCAACAACTCAAGCCCTTGTTTGCTAGAGACAACTGGTAAGAATATGCTTTCTTTAGAATAACATTATCTCTTTGATACAACAGTCTTACCCAAAACTTTACAATCCTTATGTAACAATTGACTTTAATTGAATGCCGTCCTAGATTCACCACGTGTACAATATTTGGTACTGATCTACCTTAAAACAGTAGCACATCTTTACCAGAAACGATCATGAACTCTTTCCACATCGGGTATTGAGTGAAAACCCCACACCTCGCAAACCATAGATAAGAACTGGCATGATGTTGGCATCAAATATGTGGCATAGCATATGAATTGCAAGTTACGGTAAGCTATTTCTTACTTTAGACTTCAAACACTGAATAACCTTTGGTGGCTTGGAGAGCTAATGTTTTCTGAGCAATCTACTAATGACCCAGAACTTAAGTAAACACCTGAGGTATTTATAAGTAGTGGACAATGTCTAGGTTCGACCACTGAAAGAAAAATTTATAAAGCTTAAGTCTTCCTTTTTCTGGAAATCACTACTACCGACTTTGGCTTTTGTCTATATTAACTAATAGCGCCACTTGTCACAATAATT